>NW_026280048.1:27500-136100 GCF_023373465.1 Oncorhynchus keta | reverse complement strand
ACAGCTGACCCTGGTGCTAGAGGGGAACAGCTGACCCTGGTGCTGGAGGGGGAACAGCTGACCCTGGTGGTAGAGGGGGAACGCAGCTGACCCTGGTGGTAGAGGGGGAACGCAGCTGACCCTGGTGCTGGAGGGGAACAGCTGACCCTGGTGCTGGAGGGGGGAACGGCTGACCCTGGTGCTGGAGGGGGAACGCAGCTGACCCTGTGTTGGAGGGGAACTGACCCTGGTGCTGGAGGGGAACGAGCTGACCCTGGTGCTGGAGGGGGAACGAGCTGACCCTGGTGCTAGAGGGGAACGCAACCCTGAAAAAAGCAGAGGGGGAAAACTGACCCTGGTGCTAGAGGGGGAACGCAGCTGACCCTGGTGCTAGAGGGGGCAAACGCAGCTGACCCTGGTGCTAGAGGGGAACGCAGCTGACCCTGGTGCTGGAGGGGAACGAGCTGGGGGAACGGCTGACCCTTGCTGAGGGGGAACGCAGCGGACCCTGGTGCTGGGGGGGAACGCAGCTGACCCTGGTGCTGAGGGGAACGCAGCTGACCCTGGTGCTGGAGGGGGAACGAGCTGACCTGGTGCTGGAGGGGAGGGAACTGGAGGGGAACGCAGCTGACCCTGGTGCTAGAGGGGGAACGAGCTGACCCTGGTGCTAGAGGGGAACGAGCTGACCTGTTAGAGGGGAACGAGCTGACCCTGGTGCTAGAGGGGGAACGCAGCTGGACCCTGGTGCTAGAGGGGAACGCAGCTGACCCTGGTGCTAGGAGGGGAACACCCAGCTGACCCTGGTGCTAGAGGGGGAACGCAGCTGACCCTGGTGCTGAGGGAACGCAGCGGACCCTGGTGCTAGAGGGGAACGCACTGACCCTGGTGCTAGAGGGGGAACGCAGCTGACCCTGGTGCTAGAGGGGGAACGCAGCTGACCCTGGTGCTAGAGGGGGAACGCAGCTGGCCCTGGTGCTTTGGAGAGGGGAACGCAGCTGAC
This sequence comes from Oncorhynchus keta, assembly GCF_023373465.1. Classification (NCBI taxonomy): domain Eukaryota; kingdom Metazoa; phylum Chordata; class Actinopteri; order Salmoniformes; family Salmonidae; genus Oncorhynchus; species Oncorhynchus keta. The sequence goes on along the minus strand of NW_026280048.1, from coordinate 135,121 downwards.
CCTGGTGAGGGGAACGCAGCTGACCCTGGTGCTAGAGGGGAACGCAGCTGACCCTGGTGCTGGAGGGGGCAACAGCTGACCCTGGTTGCTGGAGGGGAACAGCTGACCCTGGTGCTGGAGGGGGAACAGCTGACTGGGGGAAAACAGCTGACCCTGGTGCTGGAGGGGGAACAGCTGACCCTGGTGCTGGAGGGGAACAGATGACCCTGGTGCTGGAGGGAACAGCTGACCCTGGTGCTGGAGGGGAACAGCTGACCCTGGTGCTGGAGGGGGAACAGCTGACCCTGGTGCTGAGGGGGAACAGCTGACCCTGGTGCTGGAGGGGGAACAGCTGACCCTGGTGCTGGAGGGGGAACAGCTGACCCTGGTGCTGGAGGGGGAACAGCTGACCCTGGTGCTGGAGGGGGAACAGCTGACCCTGGTGCTGGAGGGGGGAACAGCTGACCCTGGTGCTGGAGGGGGGAACAGCTGACCCTGGTGCTAGAGGGGGAACGCAGCTGACCCTGGTGCTAGAGGGGGAACGCAGCTGACCCTGGTGCTGGAGGGGAACAGCTGACCCTGGTGCTGGAGGCTGGGAAACGAGCTGACCCTGGTGCTGGAGGGGGAACGCAGCTGACCCTGGTGCTGGAGGGGAACGAACAGCTGACCCTGGTGCTGGAGGGGGGAACGCAGCTGACCCTGGTGCTGGAGGGGGAACGCAGCTGACCCTGGTGCTGGAGGGGAACGAGCTGACCCTGGTGCTGGAGGGGGAACGCAGCTGACCCTGGTGCTGGAGGGGGAACGCAGCTGACCCTGGTGCTGGAGGGGGAACGCAGCTGACCCCTGGTGCTGGAGGGGAACGCAGCTGACCCAATGGTGCTGAGGGATGGCAGGACCCTGGTGCTAGAAACGAGGGGAACGCAGCTGACCCTGGTGCTAGGGGGAACGCAGCTGACCCTGGTGCTAGAGGGGAAACGCAGCTGACCCCTGGTGCTTTCTAGGGGGAATCAAAGCTGACCCTGGTGCTAGAGGGGGAACGCAGCTGACCCTGGTGCTAGAGGGGAAGACAGCTGACCCTGGTGCTAGAGGGGGAACAGTTCTGAGCTCTGGTGCTGAGGGAACAGTCTGGTATCAGAGGCAGTTCTGGAGCCCTGGTCTGAGACAGTCTTTACCCTGGTGTTCTGGGGAGCTCTGGTGCTAGAGACGCAGCTGATCATGGCAGGGGAACTGGAGCTCTGGTCTGAGACAGTCTTTAGAGGGGCAACAGCTCATGGCAGTTCTGGAGCTCTGGTCTGAGGGGGAACGCAGCTGACCCTGGTGGAGGGGCTCTGGAGCCCTGGTCTGGAGGGGGAACGCTTTAACAGCTGACCTCTGGTCTGAGGGGCAACAGTCTTTACCCTGGTGTTCTGGAGCTCTGGTCTGAGACAGTCTTTATAATGGCAGTTCTGACCCTGGTGCTGGAGGGGAACAGTCTTTATCCTGGCAGCTCTGGAACGCAGCTGGTCTGGACCTGTCTTTAATGGGAACAGTTCTGACCCTGGTGCTAGAGGGGAACTTTGCTTTACCCTGGTGCTAGAGGGGGAACAGATGACCCTGGTCTGAGGGAACAGCTGACCCTGGTGAATAGGGAACAGATGAACTCTGGTGCTGGAGGGGAAGTCCCTGGTGCTGGAGGGAACAGCTCCCTGGTCTGGAGACACCTGTCTGAAATACAGGCTTTCTGGAACCACTGCATCCCTGGTGAGTCTGTTTGGATAAATAATCTTTCTTCTGACCTGGTGAAGGGACTAGAAGACAGTCTTTATCATGGCAGTTCTGGAGCTCTGGTTGAGACACCTTTTAAGTGGCTGTTTTTATCCAGTTCTGGAGCTGTCATAGAGGTGAATGGCAGTTCTGGAGCTTGTCTGAACAGTCCTGGATAAGAGCATCTGAAACAGTCTTTATAATGAGTTCTAGGGTCTGAGATATGATGTGAAATCAGAGGATGTTTCAACACTGGTCTGAGAACCGTTTTGTACTTCTGGAGGTCTGTTCTGAAACAGATACAGGACTCTACTGGTCTGAACAGTCTTTATTCATGGCAGATGCACTGTACACCCACATCACACACAGCTCTGTCACACACACATACACAGCACAAGGTCTGACACAGTCACATGGCAGTTCTGGTGTTTGGACAGACACACTTTATCATGGCAGTTCTGGAGCTCTGGTCTGGAGACAGTCATCACACAGTTCTGGGACACACGTCAGAGACAGTCACATAATGGCACACTGGAGCTCTGGCACACCCCCGGCACAGGCACATCATGGCAGTTCACAGGCACTCTGGTCTGACACAGTCTTTACAGGCACACTCTGGTCTGACAGTCTTTATCATGGCAGTTCTGGAGCTCTGGTCTGACACAGGCACACAGGTCTGAAACAGTCTTTACACAGGCAGTTCTGGGAGCTCTGGTCTGAGACAGACACAGCTGACACACACACACAGAGGGAGCTCAAGACACAGCACACACACAGAGAGCTCTGGTCTGACACAGTCACAGGCAGACACAGAGACTCTGGTCTGGACCAGTTAGTTATGAGGCAATTCTGAGCTGGCAGCCCAAAGACAGCTGGTCACAGAAGAGCGTGGTGTGTGTGTGTGTGTGTGTGTAGTATGATGGACGTGAACTCAGTGTCTGGAGAAACTCTGGTCTGAGTCAGTTCCTGCGTATACAGTTGTTCAGCTGAGCCTGAACCCTGCAGACACTTTATCACTTCTCCACTCCAACTCTGTGACGATGAGGAAAGTAGTAGTTTATATTCCTCGGTACGTGTGGTTTGTCCCCACACCTGTGTGTAGAGCACTGACACACAGGAGTGTGTGGTCTATTACGTGTGGTGTGTACCCACTGACAGTGAGTGTGTATCATGGCAGGCACACACAATAGTGTGTGGTTTGTCACCACACCTGTGTGTAGAACACTGACAGTGAGTGTGTGGCCTTCAGACGTGTGGCTGGCAGCCCTGTGTGGTAGAACACTGACAGTGAGTGTGGTTTGGAGCTCTCCCCTGTGTGTAGACAGTCACTGACAGTGAGTGTGGTCTGAAACCTTTACCATCTCCTGTGTGTAGGCACTGAAAGTGAGTGTTTATAATGGCAGTACTGGTTTGTCCCTCTCCATGTAGAACACTGACAGTGAGTGTGTGGAGTACCTCTGGTGTGTGTAGAACACTGACAGTGAGTGTGTGGTTTGTACCTCTCCTGTGTGTAGAACACTGACAGTGAGTGTGTGGTTTGTACCTCTCCTGTGTGTAGAACACTGACAGTGAGTGTGTGGTTTGTCCTCTCCTGTGTGTAGATGTCACTGACAGTGAGTGTGTGGTTTGTACCTCTCCTGTGTGTAGAGCACTGACAGTGAGTGTGTGGGGCTTCAGTACGTGTGGTTTGTCTCTCCAGTGTGTAGAGCACTGACAGTGAGTGTGGGTTTGTTTCTCCTGTGTGTAGAACACTGACAGTGAGTGTGTGGCCTTTGTGTGGTTTGTACCCCTCTGTGTGTAGAACACTGACAGTGAGTGTGTGGGCCTTCAGTACGTGTGGTTTGTACCTCCCACAGTGTGTAGAACACTGACAGTGAGTGTGTGGTTTGTACCTTCAGAGCACTGACACACACACACACCTCCTGTGTGTAGAACACTGACAGTGAGTGTGTGGCACTTCAGTACGTGTGGTGTGTACCCCTCCTGTGTGTAGAACACTGACAGTGAGTGTGTGGCCTTCACTACGTGCACACAGGTCTGTCCCCTACACCTGTGTGTAGAACACTGACAGTGAGTGTGTGGTCTGTACCCTCCTGTGTGTAGAACACTGACAGTGAGTGTGTGGCCTTCACTACGTGTGGTCTGTACCCCACCTGTGTGTAGAACACTGACAGTGAGTGTGTGGTCTGTACCCCTCCTGTGTCACAGAACACTGACAGTGAGTGTGTGGTCTGTACCCCTCCTGTGTGTAGAACACTGACAGTGAGTGTGTGGTCTGTACCCCACCTGTGTGTAGAACACTGACAGTGAGTGTGTGGTCTGTACCCCACCTGTGTGTAGAACACTGACAGTGAGTGTGGTTTGTACCCCACTGTGTGTAGAACACTGACAGTGAGTGTGTGGTCTGTACCCCACCTGTGTGTAGAACACTGACAGTGAGTGTGTGGTCTGTACCCCCACCTGTGTGTAGAACACTGACAGTGAGTGTGTGGTCTGTACCCCTCCTGTGTGTAGAACACTGACAGTGAGTGTGTGGTCTGTACCCTCCTGTGTGTAGAACACTGACAGTGAGTGTGTGGTCTGTACCCTCCTGTGTGTAGAACACTGACAGTGAGTGTGTGGTCTTCAATCCCACAGCTACCTTGATTCATAAGGCTCCTGAGATCTGCTGAGGAGGAACAGGACAAGGCAATGTTTCCACCATGCAATCAGTGATCTGAGTCTGTGTTCCAAATGGCCCCTATATTCCCTGTAGTGCACTACTTTTGGTTTAGGGCCCACAGGGCTCTTACTGACCCTTTAAAAATATTTTTAAACAGGATGTGATGTCACAGTAATGGAAATGTCTGCAATGTTATCTGGGCTTGCTGAACACACACACAAACATACACTCAGCTCTGCCATTACTGCTGCTATTAACTGGGTCCATGCAGGCAGGATGGCATCACCATGGTTTGCCCTATGAAAACACTGGACAGACTGTTCCCAAAACAGCCAATAAAGAGATGTACAGAACCCCATGGGCCCTGGTCCTGAAAGTAGTGCACTAAATAAGGAATAGGGTACCATTCGGGAGGCGGCAGTCCCCTTCTATAGGGCTGAAGTCAGAGATGTGGGTCAGTCCCCTTCTATAGGGCTGAAGTCCCCTTCTATAGGGCTGAAGTCAGAGATGTGGGTCAGTCCCCTTCTATAGGGCTGAAGTCAGAGAGTGGGTCAGTCCCCTTCTATAGGGCTGAAGTCAGAGATGTGGGTCAGTCCCCTTCTATAGGGCTGAAGTCAGAGATGTGGGTCAGTCCCCTTCTATAGGGCTGAAGTCAGAGATGTGTGGGTCAGTCCCCTTCTATAGGGCTGAAGTCAGAGAGGTGTGGGTCAGTCCCCTTCTATAGGGCTGAAGTCAGAGAGATGTGGGTCAGTCCCCTTCTATAGGGCTGAAGTCAGAGATGTGGGTCAGTCCCCTTCTATAGGGCTGAAGTCAGAGAGATGTGGGTCAGTCCCCTTCTATAGGGCTGAAGTCTATAGGGCTGAAGTCAGAGATGTGGGTCAGTCCCCTTCTATAGGGCTGAAGTCAGAGAGATGTGGGTCAGTCCCCTTCTATATGACCAAGGCTGAAGTCAGAGAGATGTGGGTCAGTCCCCTTCTATAGGGCTGAAGTCAGAGAGATGTGGGTCAGTCCCCTTCTATAGGGCTGAAGTCAGAGAGATGTGGGTCAGTCCCCTTCTATAGGGCTGAAGTCAGAGAGATGTGGGTCAGTCCCCTTCTATAGGGCTGAAGTCAGAGAGATGTGGGTCAGTCCCCTTCTATAGGGCTGAAGTCAGAGAGATGTGGTCAGTCCCCTTCTATAGGGGCTGAAGTCAGAGAGATGTGGGTCAGTCCCCTTCTATATGACCAAGGCTGAAGTCAGAGAGATGTGGGCCAGTCCCTTCTATAGGGCTGAAGTCAGAGATGTGGGCCAGTCCCCTTCTATAGGGCTGAAGTCAGAGAGATGTGGGTCAGTCCCCTTCTATAGGGCTGAAGTCAGAGAGGTGTGGTCAGTCCCCTTCTATAGGGCTGAAGTCAGAGAGATGTGGGCCAGTCCCCTTCTATAGGGCTGAAGTCAGAGAGATGTGGGTCAGTCCCTTCTATAGGGCTGAAGTCAGAGAGGTGGGTCAGTCCCCTTCTATAGGGCTGAAGTCAGAGAGGTGTGGGTCAGTCCCCTTCTATAGGGCTGAAGTCAGAGAGGTGTGGGTCAGTCCCCTTCTATATGACCAAGGCTGAAGTCAGAGAGAGGTGGGCCAGTCCCCTTCTATAGACCAAGGCTGAAGTCAGAGAGATGTGGGTCAGTCCCCTTCTATAGGGCTGAAGTCAGAGAGATGTGGGTCAGTCCCTTCTATAGGGCTGAAGTCAGAGAGATGTGGGTCAGTCCCTTCTATAGGGCTGAAGTCAGAGAGATGTGGGTCAGTCCCCTTCTATAGGGCTGAAGTCAGAGAGATGTGGGTCAGTCCCCTTCTATAGGGCTGAAGTCAGAGAGATGTGGGTCAGTCCCCTTCTATAGGGCTGAAGTCAGAGATGTGGGTCAGTCCCCTTCTATAGGGCTGAAGTCAGAGAGATGTGGGCCAGTCCCCTTCTATAGGGCTGAAGTCAGAGAGATGTGGGTCAGTCCCCTTCTATAGGGCTGAAGTCAGAGATGTGGGTCAGTCCCCTTCTATAGGGCTGAAGTCAGAGAGGTGTGGGTCAGTCCCCTTCTATAGGGCTGAAGTCAGAGAGATGTGGGTCAGTCCCCTTCTATAGGGCTGAAGTCAGAGAGATGTGGGTCAGTCCCCTTCTATAGGGCTGAAGTCAGAGAGATGTTGGTCAGTCCCCTTCTATAGGGCTGAAGTCAGAGAGATGTTGGTCAGTCCCCTTCTATAGGGCTGAAGTCAGAGAGATGTGGGTCAGTCCCCTTCTATAGGGCTGAAGTCAGAGAGATGTGGGTCAGTCCCCTTCTATAGGGCTGAAGTCAGAGATGTGGGTCAGTCCCCTTCTATAGGACCAAGGCTGAAGTCAGAGAGATGTGGGTCAGTCCCCTTCTATAGGGACTGAAGTCAGAGAGATGTGGGTCAGTCCCCTTCTATAGGGCTGAAGTCAGAGAGATGTGGGCCAGTCCCCTTCTATAGGGCTGAAGTCAGAGAGATGTGGGTCAGTCCCCTTCTATAGGGCTGAAGTCAGAGAGATGTGGGTCAGTCCCCTTCTATAGGGCTGAAGTCAGAGAGATGTGGGTCAGTCCCTTCTATAGGGCTGAAGTCAGAGATGTGGTCAGTCCCCTTCTAGAAGTCAGAGAGTGTGGTCAGTCCCCTTCTATAGGGCTGAAGTCAGAGAGATGTGGGTCAGTCCCCTTCTATAGGGCTGAAGTCAGAGAGATGTTGGGTCAGTCCCTTCTATAGGACCAAGGCTGAAGTCAGAGAGATGTTGGTCAGTCCCCTTCTATATGACCAAGGCTGAAGTCAGAGAGATGTGGGTCAGTCCCCTTCTATAGGGCTGAAGTCAGAGAGATGTGGGCCAGTCCCCTTCTATAGGGCTGAAGTCAGAGAGATGTGGGTCAGTCCCCTTCTATAGGGCTGAAGTCAGAGAGATGTTGGTCAGTCCCCTTCTATAGGGCTGAAGTCAGAGAGATGTGGGTCAGTCCCCTTCTATCCCCTTCTATAGGACCAAGGCTGAAGTCAGAGAGATGTTGGTCAGTCCCCTTCTATATGACCAAGGCTGAAGTCAGAGAGATGTGGGCCAGTCCCCTTCTATAGGGCTGAAGTCAGAGAGATGTTGGTCAGTCCCCTTCTATAGGGCTGAAGTCAGAGAGATGTGGGTCAGTCCCCTTCTATAGGGCTGAAGTCAGAGAGATGTGGGTCAGTCCCCTTCTATAGGGCTGAAGTCAGAGATGTGGGTCAGTCCCGTTCTATAGGGCTGGGGTCAGAGAGGTGTGGGTCAGTCCCCTTCTATAGGGCTGAAGTCAGAGAGATGTTGGTCAGTCCCCTTCTATAGGGCTGAAGTCAGAGAGATGTGGGTCAGTCCCCTTCTATAGGGCTGAAGTCAGAGATGTGGGTCAGTCCCCTTCTATAGGGCTGAAGTCAGAGAGGTGTGGGTCAGTCCCCTTCTATAGGGCTGAAGTCAGAGAGGTGTGGGTCAGTCCCCTTCTATAGGGCTGAAGTCAGAGAGATGTGGGTCAGTCCCCTTCTATAGGGCTGAAGTCAGAGAGATGTGGGTCAGTCCCCTTCTATAGGGCTGAAGTCAGAGAGATGTTGGTCAGTCCCCTTCTATAGGGCTGAAGTCAGAGAGATGTGGGTCAGTCCCCTTCTATAGGGCTGAAGTCAGAGAGATGTGGGTCAGTCCCCTTCTATAGGGCTGAAGTCAGAGAGATGTTGGTCAGTCCCCTTCTATAGGGCTGAAGTCAGAGAGATGTTGGTCCCCCTTCTATAGGGCTGAAGTCAGAGAGATGTGGGTCAGTCCCCTTCTATAGGGCTGAAGTCAGAGAGGTGTGGGTCAGTCCCCTTCTATAGGGCTGAAGTCAGAGATGTGGGTCAGTCCCCTTCTATAGGGCTGAAGTCAGAGATGTGGGTCAGTCCCCTTCTATAGGGCTGAAGTCAGAGAGATGTGGGTCAGTCCCCTTCTATAGGGCTGAAGTCAGAGAGATGTGGGTCAGTCCCCTTCTATAGGGCTGAAGTCAGAGAGATGTTGGTCAGTCCCCTTCTATAGGACCAAGCTGAAGTCAGAGAGATGTTGGTCAGTCCCCTTCTATATGACCAAGGCTGAAGTCAGAGAGATGTGGGCCAGTCCCCTTCTATAGGGCTGAAGTCAGAGAGATGTGGGTCAGTCCCCTTCTATAGGGCTGAAGTCAGAGAGATGTGGGCCAGTCCCCTTCTATAGGGCTGAAGTCAGAGAGATGTGGGTCAGTCCCCTTCTATAGGGCTGAAGTCAGAGAGATGTGGGCCAGTCCCCTTCTATAGGGCTGAAGTCAGAGAGATGTGGGTCAGTCCCCTTCTATAGGGCTGAAGTCAGAGAGATGTGGGTCAGTCCCCTTCTATAGGGCTGAAGTCAGAGAGATGTGGGTCAGTCCCCTTCTATATGACCAAGGCTGAAGTCAGAGAGATGTGGGTCAGTCCCCTTCTATATGACCAAGGCTGAAGTCAGAGAGATGTGGGTCAGTCCCCTTCTATAGGGCTGAAGTCAGAGAGATGTGGGTCAGTCCCCTTCTATAGGGCTGAAGTCAGAGAGATGTGGGTCAGTCCCCTTCTATAGGGCTGAAGTCAGAGAGATGTGGGTCAGTCCCCTTCTATAGGGCTGAAGTCAGAGAGATGTGGGTCAGTCCCCTTCTATAGGGCTGAAGTCAGAGATGTGGTCAGTCCCCTTCTATAGGGCTGAAGTCAGAGATGTGGGGTCAGTCCCCTTCTATAGGGCTGAAGTCAGAGAGATGTGGGTCAGTCCCCTTCTATAGGGCTGAAGTCAGAGAGATGTGGGTCAGTCCCCTTCTATAGGGCTGAAGTCAGAGATGTGGGTCAGTCCCCTTCTATAGGGCTGAAGTCAGAGATGTGGGTCAGTCCCCTTCTATAGGGCTGAAGTCAGAGATGTGGGGTCAGTCCCCTTCTATAGGGCTGAAGTCAGAGATGTGGGTCAGTCCCCTTCTATAGGGCTGAAGTCAGAAATCAGAGGTGTGGGTCAGTCCCTTCTATAGGGCTGAAGTCAGAGAGATGTGGGCCAGTCCCCTTCTATAGGGCTGAAGTCAGAGAGATGTGGGTCAGTCCCCTTCTATAGGGCTGAAGTCAGAGAGGTGTGGGTCAGTCCCCTTCTATAGGGCTGAAGTCAGAGAGATGTTGGTCAGTCCCCTTCTATAGGGCTGAAGTCAGAGAGATGTTGGTCAGTCCCCTTCTATAGGCTGAAGTCAGAGAGGTGTGGGTCAGTCCCCTTCTATAGGGCTGAAGTCAGAGAGGTGTGGGTCAGTCCCCTTCTATAGGGCTGAAGTCAGAGAGATGTGGGTCAGTCCCCTTCTATAGGGCTGAAGTCAGAGAGGTGTGGGTCAGTCCCCTTCTATAGGGCTGAAGTCAGAGAGGTGTGGGTCAGTCCCCTTCTATAGGGCTGAAGTCAGAGAGATGTGGGCCAGTCCCCTTCTATAGGGCTGAAGTCAGAGAGATGTGGGTCAGTCCCCTTCTATAGGGCTGAAGTCAGAGAGATGTTGGTCAGTCCCCTTCTATAGGGCTGAAGTCAGAGAGATGTGGGTCAGTCCCCTTCTATAGGGCTGAAGTCAGAGAGATGTTGGTCAGTCCCCTTCTATAGGACCAAGGCTGAAGTCAGAGAGATGTTGGTCAGTCCCCTTCTATATGACCAAGGCTGAAGTCAGAGAGATGTGGGCCAGTCCCCTTCTATAGGGCTGAAGTCAGAGAGATGTGGGCCAGTCCCCTTCTATAGGGCTGAAGTCAGAGAGATGTGGGCCAGTCCCCTTCTATAGGGCTGAAGTCAGAGAGGTGTTGGTCAGTCCCCTTCTATAGGGCTGAAGTCAGAGAGATGTGGGCCAGTCCCCTTCTATAGGGCTGAAGTCAGAGAGATGTTGGTCAGTCCCCTTCTATAGGACCAAGGCTGAAGTCAGAGAGATGTTGGTCAGTCCCCTTCTATATGACCAAGGCTGAAGTCAGAGAGATGTGGGCCAGTCCCCTTCTATAGGGCTGAAGTCAGAGAGATGTGGGCCAGTCCCCTTCTATAGGGCTGAAGTCAGAGAGATGTGGGTCAGTCCCCTTCTATAGGGCTGAAGTCAGAGAGGTGTTGGTCAGTCCCCTTCTATAGGGCTGAAGTCAGAGAGATGTGGGCCAGTCCCCTTCTATAGGGCTGAAGTCAGAGGTGTGGGTCAGTCCCCTTCTATAAGGGCTGAAATCAGAGAGGTGTGGGCCAGTCCCCTTCTATATGACCAAGGCTGAAGTCAGAGAGATGTGGGCCAGTCCCCTTCTATAGGGCTGAAGTCAGAGATGTGGGTCAGTCCCCTTCTATAGGGCTGAAGTCAGAGAGGTGTGGGTCAGTCCCTTCTATATGGCTGAAGTCAGAGGATGTGGGCCAGTCCCCTTCTATAGGGCTGAAGTCAGAGAGGTGTGGGTCAGTCCCCTTCTATAGGGCTGAAGTCAGAGAGATGTGGGCAGTCCCCTTCTATAGGGCTGAAGTCAGAGAGATGTGGGTCAGTCCTTCTATAGGGCTGAAGTCAGAGAGATGTGGGCCAGTCCCCTTCTATAGGGCTGAAGTCAGAGAGATGTGGGTCAGTCCCTTTCTATAGGGCCAAGGCTGAAATCAGAGAGTTGTGGGTCTGTGGGAAGCTGTGGCCCTTCCGGAAGTAGAGGTATTTGAGAGATATGCTGAAATCAGATTGTGGGCTTTTGCCTGTGGCTTTCAATAACCATTGCCTGTAAGTCTTTAAAATAATTTGAGAGATATGCCTGTACAGTTATCAGATAATCATATTGCCTGTACAGTTATCAGATAATCCTAATCCTGTACAGTTATCAGATAATCCTATTGCCTGTACAGTTATCAGATAATCCCATTGCCTGTACAGTTATCAGATAATCCCATTGCCTGTACAGTTATCAGATAATCCTTTTGCCTGTACAGTTATCAGATAATCCTATTGCCTGTACAGTTATCAGATAATCCTATTGCCTGTACAGTTATCAGATAATCCTATTGCCTGTACAGTTATCAGATAATCCTATTGCCTGTACAGTTATCAGATAATCCTAATCCTGTACAGTTATCAGATAATCCTAATCCTGTACAGTTATCAGATAATCCTAATCCTGTACAGTTATCAGATAATCCTATTGCCTGTACAGTTATCAGATAATCCTATTGCCTGTACAGTTATCAGATAATCCTATTGCCTGTACAGTTATCAGATAATCCTAATCCTGTACAGTTATCAGATAATCCCATTGCCTGGACACTTTTCCTTTTTGCTACATATGTACTGATTATAAAAAGCATGCTATTTAAATAGAACTAAAGGTCTATCTTTCAATAAGCCTGTGACCATTTAACAAGAGGAAGTGCATTGCTATGGAACAGAAGCTCTGATTCCTCTAAATTCAGCACATATAACCAAAGACAAGAATCTGCAGCCCATTGATGGTCGGTGGTCTAACTGGAAGAGTTATAAAGAGGGTCGTTGGCTGGGGTCAAGGGTTAATGCTGGCCTATACGAAATGACTCTTCTTGATCCCTCACTTCCGCCCCTACCAGTCTCTCTGTCGCCCCTCAAAGGACTGCATGGTCTGTGTCTGCAGGACAAGGAACGCATTCTGAAATCCCCTTTTCAGAACCCTGTCTTTCAAAGATAATTCATAAAAATCAAAATATCTTCAGATCTTCATTGTAAAGAGTTTAAACACTGTTTCCCATGCTTGTTCAATGAACCGTAAACAATGAATGAACATGCACCTGTGGAACGGTCGTTAAAACACTAACAGTTTATAGACGGTAGGCAATTAAGCTCACAGTTATGAAAACTTAGGACACTAAAGAGGCCTTTCTAAAACACCAAAAGAAAGATGCTCAGGGTCCCTGATCATCTGCGTCTACTCGCTTTAGGCATGCTGCAAGGAGGCATGAGGACTGCAGATGTGGCCAGGGGAAAGAAATTGCAATGTCCGTGCTGTGAGACGCCTAAGACAGCGCTACAGGGAGACAAGATGGACAGCTGATCATCCTCGCAGTGGCAGACCACGTGTAACACCTGCACAGGATCGGTAGATCCGAACATCACACCTGCGGGACAGGTACAGGATGGCAACAACAACTGCCCGAGTTACATCAGGAATGTACAATCCCTCCATCAGTGCTCAGACTGTCCGTAATAGGCTGAGAGAGGATGGACTGAGGACTTGTAGGCCTGTTGTATAAGGCAGGTCCTCACCAGACATCACCGGCAACAACGTCACGTATGATCACAAACCCACCGTTGCTGGACCAGACAGGACTGGCGAAAAGTTATTACTATAGTACACAGTCTAGACATAGAGAGAGACAATATGAAGTCATTACTATAGTACACAGTCTAGAGAGAGAGAGAGACAATATGAAGTCATTACTATAGTACACAGTCTAGAGAGAGAGAGAGACAATATGAAGTCATTACTATAGTACACAGTCTAGAGAGAGAGAGACAATATGAAGTCATTACTATAGTACACAGTCTAGACATAGACAATATGAAGTCATTACTATAGTACACAGTCTAGACATAGAGAGAGACAATATGAAGTCATTACTATAGTGCACAGTCTAGAGAGAGAGAGACAATATGTAGTCATTACTATATTACACAGATTAGAGAGAGAGACAATATGTAGTCATTACTATAGTACACAGTCTAGAGAGAGAGAGACAATATGTAGTCATTACTATAGTACACAGTCTAGAGAGAGAGAGAGACAATATGTAGTCATTACTATAGTACACAGTCTAGAGAGAGAGAGACAATATGTAGTCATTACTATAGTACACAGTCTAGAGAGAGAGAGACAATATGTAGTCATTACTATAGTACACAGTCTAGAGAGAGACAATATGTAGTCATTACTATAGTACACAGTCTAGAGAGAGAGAGACAATATGTAGTCATTACTATAGTACACAGTCTAGAGAGAGACAATATGTAGTCATTACTATAGTACACAGTCTAGAGAGACAATATGAAGTCATTACTATAGTACACAGTCTAGAGAGAGAGAGAGACAATATGTAGTCATTACTATAGTACACAGTCTAGAGAGAGAGAGACAATATGTAGTCATTACTATAGTACACAGTCTAGAGAGACAATATGAAGTCATTACTATAGTACACAGTCTAGAGAGAGAGAGACAATATGTAGTCATTACTATAGTACACAGTCTAGAGAGAGACAATATGTAGTCATTACTATAGTACACAGTCTAGAGAGACAATATGTTGTCATTACTATAGTACACAGTCTAGAGAGAGAGAGAGACAATATGTAGTCATTACTATAGTACACAGTCTAGAGAGAGAGAGAGACAATATGTAGTCATTACTATAGTGCACAGCCTAGAGAGAGAGAGACAATATGTAGTCATTACTATAGTACACAGTCTAGAGAGAGAGAGAGACAATATGTAGTCATTACTATAGTACACAGTCTAGAGAGAGAGAGACAATATGTAGTCATTACTATAGTACACAGTCTAGAGAGAGAGAGACAATATGTAGTCATTACTATAGTACACAGTCTAGAGAGAGAGACAATATGTAGTCATTACTATAGTACACAGTCTAGAGAGAGAGAGACAATATGTAGTCATTACTATAGTACACAGTCTAGAGAGAGAGAGACAATATGTAGTCATTACTATAGTACACAGTCTAGAGAGAGACAATATGTAGTCATTACTATAGTACACAGTCTAGAGACAATATGAAGTCATTACTATAGTACACAGTCTAGAGAGAGAGAGAGACAATATGTAGTCATTACTATAGTGCACAGTCTAGAGAGACAATATGAAGTCATTACTATAGTACACAGTCTAGAGAGAGAGAGAGACAATATGTAGTCATTACTATAGTACACAGTCTAGAGAGAGAGAGACAATATGTAGTCATTACTATAGTACACAGTCTAGAGAGAGACAATATGTAGTCATTACTATAGTACACAGTCTAGAGAGAGAGAGACAATATGAAGTCATTACTATAGTACACAGTCTAGAGAGAGAGAGACAATATGTAGTCATTACTATAGTACACAGTCTAGAGAGAGAGACAATATGTAGTCATTACTATAGTACACAGTCTAGAGAGACAATATGTAGTCATTACTATAGTACACAGTCTAGAGAGAGACAATATGTAGTCATTACTATAGTACACAGTCTAGAGAGAGACAATATGAGTCAATATGTAGTCATTACTATAGTACACAGTCTAGAGAGAGAGACAATTACTGTAGTCATCTACTATAGTCATTACACAGTCTAGAGAGAGAGAGAGACAATATGTAGTCATTACTATAGTACACAGTCTAGAGAGAGAGAAATATGTAGTCATTACTATAGTACACAGTCTAGAGAGAGACAATATGTAGTCATTACTATAGTACACAGTCTAGAGAGACAATATGTAGTCATTACTATAGTACACAGTCTAGAGAGAGAGAGACAATATGTAGTCATTACTATAGTGCACAGTCTAGAGAGAGAGACAATATGTAGTCATTACTATAGTACACAGTCTAGAGAGAGAGAGAGACAATATGTAGTCATTACTATAGTACACAGTCTAGAATGGTCTAGAGAAGAGACAATATGTAGTCATTACTATAGTACACAGTCTAGAGAGAGAGAGAGACAATATGTAGTCATTACTATAGTACACAGTCTAGAGAGAGAGACAATATGTAGTCATTACTATAGTACACAGTCTAGAGAGAGAGACAAGGAATGTAGTCATTACTATAGTACACAGTCTAGAGAGAGACAATATGTAGTCATTACTATAGTACACAGTCTAGAGAGAAGAGACAATATGTAGTCATTACTATAGTACACAGTCTAGAGAGAGACAATATGTAGTCATTACTATAGTACACAGTCTAGAGAGACTAAGTATGAGAGAGAGGAGACAATAGTCATTACTATAGTACACAGTCTAGAGAGAGAGAGAGACAATATGTAGTCATTACTATAGTACACAGTCTAGAGAGAGAGAGAGACAATATGTAGTCATTACTATAGTACACAGTCTAGAGAGACAATATGAAGTCATTACTATAGTACACAGTCTAGAGAGAGAGAGAGAGACAATATGAAGTCATTACTATAGTACACAGTTAGAGAGTCTAGACAATATGTAGTCAGAGTCTAGAGAGAGAAAGGATATGTAGTCATTACTATAGTACACAGTCTAGAGAGACAATATGTAGTCATTACTATAGTACACAGTCTAGAGAGAGAGAGACAATATGTAGTCATTACTATAGTACACAGTCTAGAGAGAGAGAGAGACAATATGTAGTCATTACTATAGTACACAGTCTAGAGAGAGAGAATAATATGTAGTCATTACTATAGTACACAGTCTAGAGAGACAATATGTTGTCATTACTATAGTACACAGTCTAGAGAGAGAGAGACAATATGTAGTCATTACTATAGTACAGTCTAGAGAAAGGACAATATGTAGTCATTACTATAGACACAGTCTAGAGAGACAATATGTAGTCATTACTATAGTACACAGTCTAGAGAGAGAGAGACAATATGTAGTCATTACTATAGTACACAGTCTAGAGAGAGAGACAATATGTAGTCATTACTATAGTACACAGTCTAGAGAGACAATATGTAGTCATTACTATAGTACACAGTCTAGAGACAATATGAGTCATTACTATAGACAAGTCTAGAAGGAGAGACAATATGTAGTCATTACTAAGTACACAGTCTAGACATAGAGAGAGACAATATGTAGTCATTACTATAGTACACAGTCTAGAGAGAGAGAGAGACAATAATGAGGAAGTCATTACTATAGTACATCTAGAGAGAGACAATATAGTCATTACTATAGTACAGTCTAGAGAGAGAGAGACAATATGTAGTCATTACTATAGTACACAGTCTAGAGAGACAATATGTAGTCATTACTATAGTACACAGTCTAGAAGAGAGAGACAATATGTAGTCATTACTATAGTACACAGTCTAGAGAGAGACAATATGTAGTCATTACTATAGTACACAGTCTAGAGAGAGAGAAATATGTAGTCATTACTATAGTACACAGTCTAGAGAGAGACAATATGTAGTCATTACTATAGTACACAGTCTAGAGAGAGAGAGAGACAATATGTAGTCATTACTATATACACAGTCTAGAGAAGAGAGAGACAATATGTAGTCATTACTATAGTACACAGTCTAGAGAGAGACAATATGTAGTCATTACTATAGTACACAGTCTAGAGAGAGACAATATGTAGTCATTACTATAGTACACAGTCTAGAGAGACAATATGTAGTCATTACTATAGTACACAGTCTAGAGAGAGAGAGACAATATGTAGTCATTACTATAGTACACAGTCTAGAGAGAGACAATATGTAGTCATTACTATAGTACACAGTCTAGAGAGAGAGAGACAATATGTAGTCATTACTATAGTACACAGTCTAGAGAGAGACAATATGTAGTCATTACTATAGTACACAGTCTAGAGAGAGACAATATGTAGTCATTACTATAGTATACAGTCTAGAGAGACAATATGTAGTCATTACTATAGTACACAGTCTAGAGAGGAAGACAATATGTAGTCATTACTATAGTACACAGTCTAGAGAGAGAGAGGTCTACAATATGTAGTCATTACTATAGTACACAGTCTAGAGAGACAATATGTAATTACTATAGTACACAGTCTAGAGAGACAATATGTAGTCATTACTATAGTACACAGTCTAGAGAGAGAGACAATATGTAGTCATTACTATAGTACTATAGTCATTACTAGTCACAGTCTAGAGAGACAATATGTAGTCATTACTATAGTACACAGTCTAGAGAGAGAGACAATATGTAGTCATTACTATAGTACAGTCTAGAGAGACTATGTAGTCAGTACACAGTCTAGAGAGAGAGACAATATGTAGTCATTACTATAGTACACAGTCTAGAGAGAGAGAGACAATATGTAGTCATTACTATAGTACACAGTCTAGAGAGAGGGAGACAATATGTAGTCATTACTATAGTACACAGTCTAGAGAGAGAGAGAGAGACAATATGTATTCATTACTATAGTACACAGTCTAGAGAGAGACAATATGTAGTCATTACTATAGTACACAGTCTAGAGAGAGAGAGACAATATGTAGTCATTACTATAGTACACAGTATAGAGAGAGACAATATGTAGTCATTACTATAGTACACAGTCTAGAGAGAGAGAGACAATATGTAGTCATTACTATAGTACACAGTATAGAGAGAGACAATATGTAGTCATTACTATAGTACACAGTCTAGAGAGAGAGAGAGACAATATGTAGTCATTACTATAGTACACAGTCTAGAGAGAGAGACAATATGTATTCATTACTATAGTACACAGTCTAGAGAGACAATATGTTGTCATTACTATAGTACACAGTCTAGAGAGAGAGACAATATGTAGTCATTACTATAGTACACAGTCTAGAGAGACAATATGTATTCATTACTATAGTACACAGTCTAGAGAGAAATATGTTGTCATTACTATAGTACACAGTCTAGAGAGAGAGACAATATGTAGTCATTACTATAGTACACAGTCTAGAGAGACAATATGTAGTCATTACTATAGTACACAGTCTAGAGAGAGAGAGAGACAATATGTAGTCATTACTATAGTACACAGTCTAGAGAGAGAGAGAATATGTAGTCAATATACACAGTCTAGAGAGAGAGAGAGACAATATGTAGTCATTACTATAGTACACAGTCTAGAGAGAGAGACAATATGTAGTCATTACTATAGTACACAGTCTAGAGACAATTAATATGTAGTCATTACTATAGTACACAGTCTAGAGAGAGAGAGACAATATGTAGTCATTACTATAGTACACAGTCTAGAGAGAGAGAGACAATATGTAGTCATTACTATAGTACACAGTCTAGAGAGAGAGACAATATGTAGTCATTACTATAGTACACAGTCTAGAGAGAGAGAGACAATATGTAGTCATTACTATAGTACACAGTCTAGAGAGAGACAATATGTAGTCATTACTATAGTACACAGTCTAGAGAGAGAGAGAGACAATATGTAGTCATTACTATAGTACACAGTCTAGAGAGACAATATGTATTCATTACTATAGTACACAGTCTAGAGAGAGAGAGAGACAATATGTAGTCATTACTATAGTACACAGTCTAGAGAGAGACAATATGTTGTCATTACTATAGTACACAGTCTAGAGAGAGACAATATGTAGTCATTACTATAGTATACAGTCTAGAGAGACAATATGAAGTCATTACTATGGTACACAGTCTAGAGAGAGAGAGACAATATGTAGTCATTACTATAGTACACAGTCTAGAGAGAGACAATATGTAGTCATTACTATAGTACACAGTCTAGAGAGAGACAATATGTAGTCATTACTATAGTACACAGTCTAGAGAGAGAGAGACAATATGTAGTCATTACTATAGTACACAGTCTAGAGAGAGACAATATGTAGTCATTACTATAGTACACAGTCTAGAGAGAGAGAGACAATATGTAGTCATTACTATAGTACACAGTCTAGAGAGACAATTTGAAGTCATTACTATAGTACACAGTCTAGAGAGAGAGAGACAATATGTAGTCATTACTATAGTACACAGTCTAGAGAGACAATATGTAGTCATTACTATAGTACACAGTCTAGAGAGAGAGAGACAATATGTAGTCATTACTATAGTACACAGTATAGAGAGAGACAATATGTAGTCATTACTATAGTACACAGTCTAGAGAGAGAGAGACAATATGTAGTCATTACTATAGTACACAGTCTAGAGAGACAATATGTAGTCATTACTATAGTACACAGTCTAGAGAGAGAGAGAGACAATATGTAGTCATTACTATAGTACACAGTCTAGAGAGAGAGAGACAATATGTAGTCATTACTATAGTACACAGTCTAGAGAGAGAGAGACAATATGAAGTCATTACTATAGTACACAGTCTAGAGAGAGACAATATGTAGTCATTACTATAGTACACAGTCTAGAGAGAGAGAGAGACAATATGTAGTCATTACTATAGTACACAGTCTAGAGAGAGAGAGACAATATGTAGTCATTACTATAGTACACAGTCTAGAGAGACAATATGTAGTCATTACTATAGTACACAGTCTAGAGAGACAATATGTAGTCATTACTATAGTACACAGTCTAGAGAGAGAGACAATATGTAGTCATTACTATAGTACACAGTCTAGAGAGAGAGAGAGACAATATGTAGTCATTACTATAGTACACAGTCTAGAGAGAGAGAGAGACAATATGTAGTCATTACTATAGTACACAGTCTAGAGAGAGAGAGACAATATGTAGTCATTACTATAGTACACAGTATAGAGAGAGAGAGAGACAATATGTAGTCATTACTATAGTACACAGTCTAGAGAGAGAGAGACACTATGTAGTCATTACTATAGTACACAGTCTAGAGAGAGACAATATGTAGTCATTACTATAGTACACAGTCTAGAGAGACAATATGAAGTCATTACTATAGTACACAGTCTAGAGAGAGAGAGACAATATGTAGTCATTACTATAGTACACAGTCTAGAGAGAGAGAGACAATATGTAGTCATTACTATAGTACACAGTCTAGAGAGAGAGAGAGACAATATGTAGTCATTACTATAGTACACAGTCTAGAGAGAGAGACAATATGTATTCATTACTATAGTACACAGTCTAGAGAGACAATATGTTGTCATTACTATAGTACACAGTCTAGAGAGAGAGACAATATGTAGTCATTACTATAGTACACAGTCTAGAGAGAGAGACAATATGTATTCATTACTATAGTACACAGTCTAGAGAGACAATATGTTGTCATTACTATAGTACACAGTCTAGAGAGAGAGAGAGACAATATGTAGTCATTACTATAGTACACAGTCTAGAGAGACAATATGTAGTCATTACTATAGTACACAGTCTAGAGAGAGAGAGAGACAATATGTTGTCATTACTATAGTACACAGTCTAGAGAGAGAGAGAGACAATATGTAGTCATTACTATAGTACACAGTCTAGAGAGACAATATGTAGTCATTACTATAGTACACAGTCTAGAGAGAGAGAGAGACAATATGAAGTCATTACTATAGTACACAGTCTAGAGAGACAATATGTAGTCATTACTATAGTACACAGTCTAGAGAGACAATATGTAGTCATTACTATAGTACACAGTCTAGAGAGAGACAATATGAAGGCATTACTATAGTACACAGTCTAGAGAGAGAGAGAGACAATATGTAGTCATTACTATAGTACACAGTCTAGAGAGAGAGAGAGACAATATGTAGTCATTACTATAGTACACAGTCTAGACATAGAGAGAGACAATATGAAGTCATTACTATAGCACACAGTCTAGACATAGAGAGAGACAATATGAAGTCATTACTATAGCACACAGTCTAGACATAGAGAGAGACAATATGAAGTCATTACTATAGTACACTGTCTAGACATAGAGAGAGACAATATGAAGTCATTACTATAGTACACAGTCTAGAGAGAGAGAGAGACAATATGAAGTCATTACTATAGTACACAGTCTAGACATAGAGAGAGACAATATGAAGTCATTACTATAGTACACAGTCTAGAGAGAGAGAGAGACTATACGTAGTCGAGTCTTGCTGCAGACCAGGAGAAACTTCATAGGGAAGGAAGGAACCACATGGCTGCAGACCAGGACCAGGTTGTCCTGCAGGAAGAATCAAAAGGCTGCAGGCTACAGTTGTTCTTCTCTTCATGGACTGAACTGGGGTCAGAACTAAACAGAAGTTAAAGAGAGAGGAGAGACAGAGCAGAGAGAAGGGAATGGAAAAGAATGGAAAGGAATGGGGAATGGAAAGGAATGGGGAATGGAAAGGAATGGGGAATGGAAAGGAATGGGGAAGGGAAAGGAATGGGGAATGGAAAGGAATGGGGAATGGAAAGGAATGGGGAAGGGAAAGGAATGGGGAAGGGAAAGGAATGGGGAAAGGAATGGGGAATGGGGAAGGGAAATGAATGGGGAAGGGAAAGGAATGGAAAGGAATGGGGAAGGGAAAGGAATGGAAAGGAATGGGGAATGGAAAGGAATGGGGAAGGTAAAGGAATGGGGAATGGAAAGGAATGGGGAATGGAAAGGAATGGGGAATGGAAAGGATTGGGGAAGGGAAAGGAATGGGGAATGGAAAGGAATGGAAAGGAATGGGGAAGGGAAAGGAATGGGGAAGGGAAGGGAATGGGGAAGGGAAAGGAATGGGGAATGGAAAGGAATGGGGAAGGGAAAGGAATGGGGAAGGGAAGGGAATGGGGAATGGAAAGGAATGGGGAAGGGAAAGGAATGGAAAGGAATGATGAAGGGAAAGGAATGGGAAAGGGAAAGGAATGGGGAATAGAAAGGAATGGGGAATGGGGAATGGAAAGGAATGGGGAAGGGAAAGGAATGGGGAAGGGAAAGGAATGGGGAATGGAAAGGAATGGGGAATAGAAAGGAATGGGGAAGGGAAAGGAATGGGGAAGGGAAAGGAATGGGGAAGGGAAAGGAATGGGGAAGGGAAAGGAATGGGGAATGGAAAGGAATGGGGAAGGGAAAGGAATGGGGAAGGGAAAGGAATGGGGAAGGGAAAGGAATGGAAAGGAATGGGGAAGGAAAGGAATGGGGAAGGGAAAGGAATGGGGAAGGGAAAGGAATGGGGAAAGGAATGGGGAATAGAAATGAATGGGGAATGGAAAGGAATGGAAAGGAATGGGGAATGGGGAAGGGAAAGGAATGGGGAAGGAAAGGAATGGGGAAGGGAAAGGAATGGGGAATGGGGAATGGAAATTAATGGGGAATGGAAATTAATGGGGAAGGGAAAGGAATGGGGAAGGGAAAGGAATGGGGAATGGAAAGGAATGGGGAATGGAAAGGAATGGGGAAGGGAAAGGAATGGGGAAGGGAAAGGAATGGGGAAGGGAAAGGAATAGGGAAGGGAAAGGAATGGGGAATGGAAAGGAATGGGGAATGGGGAAGGGAAAGGAATGGGGAAGGGGAAGGGAAAGGAATGGGGAAGGGGAAAGGAATGGGAAATGGAAAGGAATGGGGAAGGAAAGGAATGGGGAATGGAAAGGAATGGGTAAGGGAAAGGAATGGAAAGGAATGAGGAAGGGAAAGGAATGGAAAGGAATGAGGAAGGGAAAGGAATGGGGAATAGACAGGAATGGGGAATGGGGAATGGAAAGGAATGGGGAAGGGAAAGGAATGGGGAATGGAAAGGAATGGGGAAGGGAAAGGAATGGGGAATGGAAAGGAATGGGGAATGGAAAGGAATGGGGAAGGGAAAGGAATGGGGAATGGGGAAGGGAAAGGAATGGAAAGGAATGGGGAATGGAAAGGAATGGGGAAGGAAAGGAATGGGGAATGGAAAGGAATGGGGAAGGGAAAGGAATGGGAAGGGAAAGGAATGGGGAATGGAAAGGAATGGGGAAGGGAAAGGAATGGGGAAGGGAAAGGAATGGAAAGGAATGGGGAAGGGAAAGGAATGGGGAAGGGAAAGGAATGGGGAATGGGAAGGAATGGGGAAGGGGGGAAAAAGGAATGGGGAAGGGAAAGGAATGGGGAATGGGGAAGGGAAAGGAATGGGGAATGGAAAGGAATGGGGAATGGGGAATGGAATGGAATGGGAAAGGAATGGGGAAGGGAAAGGAATGGGGAATGGGGAATGGAAATGAATGGGGAATGGAAATGAATGGGGAAGGGAAAGGAATGGGGAAGGGAAAGGAATGGGGAATGGAAATGGAAGGAATGGGGAATGGAAAGGAATGGGGAAGGGAAAGTAATGGGGAAGGGAAAGGAATAGGGAAAGGAATGGGGAAGGGAAAGGAATGGGGAATGGAAAGGAATGGGGAATGGAAAGGAATGGGGAAGGGAAAGGAATGGGGAATGGAAAGGAATGGGGAATGGGGAAGGGAAAGGAATGGGGAAGGGGAAGGGAAAGGAATGGGAAATGGAAAGGAATGGGGAAGGGAAAGGAATGGGGAAGGGAAAGGAATTGGGGAATGGAATGGAAAGGAATGGGGAATGGAATGGAAAGGAATGGGGAATGGAAAGGAATGGGGAATGGAAAGGAATGGGGAAGGAAAGGAATGGAAAAAGGAATTGGGAATGGAAAGGAATGGGGAAGGGAAATGAATGGGGAATGGAAAGGAATGGGGAAGGGAAAGCAATGGGAAGGGAAATGAATGGGGAATGGAAAGGAATGGGGAAGGGAAAGGGAAGGGAAAGGAATGGGAATGGAAAGGAATGGGGAATGGAAAGGAATGGGGAATGGAAAGCAATGGGGAAGGGAAATGAATGGGGAATGGAAAGGAATGGGGAAGGGAAAGGAATGGGGAAGGGAAAGGGAAGGGAAAGGAATGGGGAATGGGGAATGGAAAGGAATGGGGAAGGGAAGGAAAGCAATGGGGAATGGAAAGGAATGGGGAATGGAAAGCAATGGGGAAGGGAAAGGAATGGGGAATGGAAAGGAATGGGGAAGGGAAAGGGAAGGGAAAGGAATGGGGAAGGGAAAGGGAAGGGAAAGGAATGGGGAATGGGGAATGGAAAGGAATGGGGAAGGGAAGGAAAGCAATGGGGAATGGAAAGCAATGGGGAATGGAAAGGAACAGGAATAGGGAATGGAAAGGAATGGGGAATGGAAAGCAATGGGGAATGGAAAGAAAATGAATAGGGAAAGGAACAGGAATAGGAATAGGGAATGGAAAGGAACAGGAAAGGGAATAGGGAATGGAACAGGAATAGGGAATGGAAAGGAATGGGGAATGGAAAGCAATGGGGAATGGAAAGAAAATGAATAGGGAAAGGAACAGGAATAGGAATAGGGAATGGAAAGGAACAGGAAAGGGAATAGGGAATGGAACAGGAACAGGAAAATGAATAGGGAATGGAAGATGTGACGGAAAGAAATCAACCATCACTGTGCTTTGGTTTTCAGTCAGATTTTGAGAAGTTGACATTCAGTTTTGGTATTAAATATGTAGGAAACAGTAAAGCATGGAGAGGAAAGGAACTGACAGTGCCAGTCAGATCAGACCATATGTTAAACTATGACATCATGGTGTTAGAATGAGCACGTGTTTACATATATGTTACACATTTCATTCATACTAAACGTCAGTAATAATCTATTGCATTGAGTCCTCCTGCATGGAGAGTTGAAGTCTGAGTGAGTCTGTCCACTGCCAGATGAGAGATGGAAAAGCTGGGGTTTAACATAGTAGATTTGAGCCCAAAAGAGTTACGACAGAATCTCCAGATTCAATAATGGAAACAACTGTCTATTGCACAAGCCAGTCTGAGCTGACTAGAGGAGAGAGAGAGAGAGGTAGGAGGGAGGTGGAGAGAGGGAGAGGGAGGGGGAGAGAGAGTGGGAGGGGGAGAGAGAGAGGGAGGAGAGAGGGGGAGAGAGAGATAAATATAGAGAGGAGAGAGGTAGGAGGGAGGGGAGAGAGAGAGAGGTAGGAGGGAGGGGAGAGAGAGGTAGGAGGGAGGGGGAGAGAGAGCCTAGAGGGAGGGGAGAGAGAGGGAGGGGAGAGAGAGGGAGAACAGAGAGAGAGAGAGAGATAGGAGGGAGAGGAGAGAGATAGGAGGGAGGGAGAGAGAGGGTAGGAGGGAGGGGAGAGAGAGAGAAACCAGAGCCTCAAAACCAGATGTTTTCCTGGCCCACCATTCCAACCTGGACTTGAGCAGTCTTTATGATCAGGTCCACCTATACAAGGCAGCAGTGCCCACCTTCGCCAGGACTCTAAAGGACATCACCCTCAACTGCAGCCCCAACACCTCACACAGGAGTATCAGATCAACAGACACCCCACCCAGACCAGTGAGACACTCTCCCAGACCTGTGTGACCCCCCCAGACCTACACATAGAGGACCCACGCTGGGAGGACCTACATCCAGACCACAGCACCACCAGCCACATCCACACAAAGTCTTCACTATTTCATCCTGGACTATCCAGGGCCTGAGGTCATCTGCCTTTGGCCTAAAGAGCAGGAACCTGGAAATCAGAAATACAGAAAAAGTCATCCTACAAGAAACCTGGTATAGAAGAGATGGACCCACTGGTTGCCCTCTAGGTTACAGACAGCTGGTAGTCCCATCCATCAAACTACCAGGTATGAAACAGGGAAGGGACTCAGGAGGTATGGAAGCAGGAAGCTTTTCCATTTAGCTCGACATTCTAAAGGATATGATGTCAATAGAGAAACACATCCTCCTATGTGCTAACTAAGGTAACACCCCTCTAACCACTAGGCTACCTGCCGCCCCAACTGTGATCCTTTTTTGGCCACTGGAACCATCCTCCCCACTGTGCGTGGGGTCAATATAGACACACGTCCTCTTCCAGGCCCATTGGTAACATCTCCAGTTGCTTTAACCTTCTTCATTATTGCCCTGATTGCAGAAATGGGCATTTTCAACCAATGGGCTATTTTCTTGTAGTCATTTCCTGAATTATGCAGCTCAACGACCTTTTCTCGCGCATCATTACTATATTCGCGGGTCTTTCCCATAGTGATGGATGACTATGGGAACTTGGCCTGTGTCACCTCATATTTATACCCCAGTGAAACGGGAGGTCATGGCTTACCACTTAAGAGTTCCTAATCACTCAGGTAAACTTAAAAACGTAAAATACGAATGAGAATATACATCAGATTTTACTCATATGAATTTCTAGGGGTGCCAATAATTGTCACACATGTTTCGGAGAACAATATGCATTTCACATTTTTTTCCAATAATTTTACTTCAATTAAAGGTTAGATTTTTGTGAATATTTTGAATGAAAGACACCTCCGTCGCAGGAGTACTGTACATAGTCAATGGTAGGCTTCGAGGGGACTCCTACGGTAGGTACAGTACACCTATAGCTCATCTCTTGGCAGAGTGTTCACCCAGAGTGTTCACCGTCAGCCAACTGACACCCATATCAGATCACAGCAAAATCACAGTCTACTTGAACAGAGCATTACAAAGGAACTGAATAATATGAAGAAATGCTAAGGAAGGTAGTTAGGAAACCTACCAAAAAAAACTAAAACGAGGCAACAACAAATCCAATCCCTTTTAGACAACTTCCTGGACAAAAAGTTTTACTGTAATAGTGAAGGTGTAAACTTGGCAGTAGAAAACCTAAACAGTATATTTCTTTCTTCCTTATCAAATCTAAACATATCAAGCAGAAGAACTTTAATGAATGAATTAACAACAATGACAAATGGTTTGATGAAGAATGCAAAAACCTGTCCAACCAAAAACAGAGACCCAGAAAACCTGAGTCTACACCTTCACTACGGTGAATCACTAAAACAATAGAGAAATACACTACGGAAAAAGAAGGAACAGAACGTCAGAAATCAGCTCAATGTAATTGAAGAATCAATAGACTCCAACCACTTCTGGGAAAATTGGAAAGCACTAAACAAACAACAAGAAGAGTTAACTATCCGAAAAGGAGATGTATGGATAAACCACTTCTCCAATCTTATTGGCCCTATACAAACAACAAGAAGAGTTAACATCCGAAAAGGAGATGTCTGGATGATCAAATGAAAAGGAGATGTCATAAACCACTTCTCCAATCTTATTGGCCCTAGAAGAGTTAACAAAAAGGAGATGTCTGGATTAATCTTATTGGCCCTATACAAACAACAAGAAGAGTTAACTATCCGAAAAGGAGATGTCTGGATAAACCACTTCTCCAATCTTATTGGCCCTATACAAACAACAAGAAGAGTTAACTCCAATCATTGAATGAAAAGGAGATGTCTGGATAAACACTTCTCCAATCTTATTGGCCCTATACAAACAACAAGAAGAGTTAACAAAAAGGAGATGTCTGGATAAACCACTTCTCAATCTTATTGGCCCTAACAAACAACAAACAGGCCTGAATCAACTATTAAAGACGACCAGAACCCACTGTTGTGAACAACAGGACAAAATACAAACCCTCCAACCCAAAAACAACAAGGCCTTAAATTAAAAAAATATATACAGACCACAAATTCCAAATGGCTGTACTTAAACTATTTAACCTCATCCTCAGCTCTGGCATCTTCCCCAGTATTTGAAACCAAGGAGGGATATGTGTCAACAGCAACCTGAGAAAATCCTCTGCTTTATCATTAACAGCAGACTCCTACATTTCCTCAGTGAAAACAATGTACTGAGCAAATGTCATCAATTGGCTTTTTACCGAATTGCCATACAACAGACCATGTATTCACCCTGCACTCCCTCATTGATAAACAAAGAAAGCAAAACAAAGGCAACGTATTCTTGTGGGTTGTTGATTTCAAAATAGCTTTTGACTCAATTTGGCATGAGGGTCTGCTGTACAAATTGATGGAAAGTGTTGTTGGGCGAAAAACATACGACATTACAAAATCTATGTACACAAACAAGTGTGTAAAAGAAATTGGCAAAAAACACACATTTCTTTCCACATGGCCATGGTGTGAGACAGGGATGCAGCTTAAGCCCCACCGTCTTCAACATACATATCAGTGAATTGGCGAGGGCACTATTCTACTGTTTGCTGATGATCCGGTGCTTCTGTCCCCAACCAAGGAGGGCCTACAGCAGCACATATATCTTCTGTACAGATACTGTCAGACCAGGGACCAGACAGTAAATCTCAGTAAGTCAAAACTAATGGTGTTCCAAAAAAGGTCCAGTCGCCAGGACCACAAATACAAATTCCATCTACGACACCGTTGCCCTAGAGAACAAAACGACACGTACCTCAGCCTGAACATCAGCGCCACAGGTAACTTCCACAAAGCTGTGAACCATCTGAGAGACAAGAAGGGCCTTCTATGCCATAAAAAGGAACATCGAATCCTGTTATCAACATTGGACTAGGGCCTAACGTGATAACATTGGACTAGGGCCTAACATGATACACTGGACTAGGGCCTAACGTGATAACATTGGACTAGGGCCTAACGTGATAACACTGGACTAGGGCCTAACGTGATAACACTGGACTAGGGCCTAACGTGATAACACTGGACTAGGGCCTAACGTGATAACACTGGACTAGGGCCTAACATGATACACTGGACTAGGGCCTAACGTGATAACACTGGACTAGGGCCTAACGTGATAACACTGGACTAGGGCCTAACGTGATAACACTGGACTAGGGCCTAACGTGATAACACTGGACTAGGGCCTAACGTGATAACACTGGACTAGGGCCTAACATGATACACTGGACTAGGGCCTAATAACATGACTACCTAACTACACTGTAACGTGATAACACTGGACTAGGGCCTAACGTGATAACACTGGACTAGGGCCTAACGTGATAACATTGGACTAGGGCCTAACATGATACACTGGACTAGGGCCTAACGTGATAACACTGGACTAGGGCCTAACGTGATAACACTGGACTAGGGCCTAACGTGATAACACTGGACTAGGGCCTGTGATAACAAAAAACAAGACTTCCTTACTCAAACTCACCAGAAGTGGAATGGAACTAAAGTGGAATTTGCGCAATGGATGTCAGAGATTTGTTTGTGTTCTTGCTAGATGATTCCACGTGCATCAGTATTTTGTGATAAATGTGAACATTGACAGGGCACTCTGGGTATTACATTCCAAGTTTGTCTCTTTTCCAGTAAACTGTAAATGAACTTCACAAGTACTTCCCGATCATAATGAATCCTTCAAAGTGATGTGTTGTTTACCAGTGTCTTTATAAGTTGCTGCACCAAAACCCATTTCTCTATCGTTCTGTTGCAAAGCAGGACAGGAACATCACATCCATTCTCAGCACATCAACTTAAGAGGTATGGTTCCCACTTGTTTAGTTTTTGTCTTAATTATATTACTGCAGTTTAAAGGCACAATGTATAAACTGTACTGATGTTCAACGGTCATTTCAATCATTACAACCATCGATTTATTGAAGAATATAGATGATCAATGTGTTATGACCTGATTCTAACTGTGTTGTCCTGTCATCAATCTATGTTCCTATTACTGCACTGGTTCTGTTTCTAGTAGAGTCTTTGTAAACACACCAATAGCCTGTGTTTAAACTAGCATGTTGATCTCCTGTTAGTCCTGTCATCAATCTATGTTCCTATTACTGCACTGGTTCTGTTGCTGTTTCTATTAGAGTCTTTGTAAACACACCAATAGCTTCTGTATAAACTAGCATGTTGATTTCCTGTTAGTCCTGTCATCAATCGTTCCATCTGTCTCATTTGAGAGAGGTTACGTTTCCGTTCCATCCCTCAACTGGCAACAAAGTGGCAAGAGTCAAGCTGTTCAAATGACACATTCACATATTCTGCATGCTGCTTTTCAACAGCTTGTATTCTTGTCGATCCCGTTGACAGTAAAGGTTCCCATCATGTCATTTATGAGCAGATGTTTCCTGTTCTTCTGTTTGTATGACACCAGTGATTTACTGTCCCTTTGGGTCTCTGTGTTCTTCTCCCTGATGGTTTAGGTTAATGGCTCTGAGCAGACCTCTGACTTTGGGTCTCTGTGTTCTTCTCCCTGATGTTTTAGGTTAATGGCTCTGAGCAGACCTCTGACTTTGGGTCTCTGTGTTCTTCTCCCTGATGTTTTAGGTTAATGGCTCTGAGCAGACCTCTGACTTTGGGTCTCTGTGTTCTTCTCCCTGATGTTTTAGGTTAATGGCTCTGAGCAGACCTCTGACTTTGGTCTCTGTGTTCTTCTCCCTGATGTTTTAGGTTAATGGCTCTGAGCAGACCTCTGACCTTGGGTCTCTGTGTTCTTCTCCCTGATGTTTTAGGTTAATGGCTCTGAGCAGACCTCTGACTTTGGGTCTCTGTGTTCTTCTCCCTGATGTTTTAGGTTAATGGCTCTGAGCAGACCTCTGACTTTGGGTCTCTGTGTTCTTCTCCCTGATGTTTTAGGTTAATGGCTCTGAGCAGACCTCTGACCTTGGGTCTCTGTGTTCTTCTCCCTGATGTTTTAGGTTAATGGCTCTGAGCAGACCTCTGACCTTGGGTCTCTGTGTTCTTCTCCCTGATGTTTTAGGTTAATGGCTCTGAGCAGACCTCTGACCTTGGGTCTCTGTGTTCTTCTCCCTGATGTTTTAGGTTAATGGCTCTGAGCAGACCTCTGACCTTGGGTCTCTGTGTTCTTCTCCCTAATGTTTTAGGTTAATGGCTCTGAGCAGACCTCTGACTTTGGGGCTCTGTGTTCTTCTCCCTGATGTTTTAGGTTAATGGCTCTGAGCAGACCTCTGACTTTGGGTCTCTGTGTTCTTCTCCCTAATGTTTTAGGTTAATGGCTCTGAGCAGACCTCTGACTTTGGGTCTCTGTGTTCTTCTCCCTGATGTTTTAGGTTAATGGCTCTGAGCAGACCTCTGACTTTGGGTCTCTGTGTTCTTCTCCCTGATGTTTTAGGTTAATGGCTCTGAGCAGACCTCTGACCTTGGGTCTCTGTGTTCTTCTCCCTGATGTTTTAGGTTATGGCTCTGAGGAGACCTCTGACTTTGGGGCTCTGTGTCTTCTCCCTGCTGGTTCTACCAGGCCAGATGGAGAAGTGTGAATGCCAGGGTCCTAGAGGAATGCCTGGGTTTCCTGGTATTCCTGGCCCTCGTGGGCCTGTTGGGCCTTCTGGAGGTAAATGAGTTGCAAGCTTAGTACAACTGCCTTACCCTATCATAACCCAAAATATAAGACGGTTGATTTTGGAGTAAACTGTCACTTTAAGCATGTACATTCATTTGCGTACCTGATGATGGAGTGATGATGGAGAACAAAGAACTCTGAATTACCTCAGTTAGATAAACCCTCCTACTCCTACAAACAGGCTTTGTCTGTACCAGTTGCCAAACATAACTGGGGCTGGGGTATAATGTGAAAGCCCAATCCGGTATATTTCCTGCTGTTAGCCTTTGATAAAACATAAATCATAAAAAAACAATAACATAGACTGTTGATTTTGTAATAAAGTGCCAATTTAACTCAGACTGCAGAGCACTTTACAGGCTAATTGAAGCTGTCTTTGGTGTGTACAGTATGGTGATGAACCCGATCCCTGTTGTCTCTCCATAGGCATGCCTGGACTTCCTGGTCCACCTGGAGAGAGAGGTAGAGTCTGACAGGGTCACGACACCCTTAACATAAGGGGGTCACAACACCCTTCACGTAAGGGGGTCACAACACCCTTCACGTAAGGGGGTCACAACACCCCTCACGTAAGGGGGTCACAACACCCTTCACGTAAGGGGTCACAACACCCCTCATGAAGGGGGTCACAACACCCTTCACATAAGGGGGTCACAACACCCTTCACATAAGGGGGTCACAACACCCTTCATGTAAGGGGGTCACAACACCCCTCATCATTTTTTTGGAAGACAAAGACCTCTGAAGACCTCAATTAGATAACCACATCAATTCCTAGAAAGAGGCGTTGTCTGTGCCATTTGCCAAAATAAACCTGGCCGAGGAACAGTGGGTTAACTGCCTGTTCAGGGGCAGAAGGACAGATTTGTATCTTGTCAGCTCGGGGATTTGAACTAGTCCAACGCTCTAACCACTAGGCTACCCTGCCGCCCCATTAAAAGGGGCTGCGGGGTAAGTGAATTAATAGTAAAGCTGTGAATGTTATTCTTAGATAATGAAACTAAGATCCTTAACAAGGTCAGATGACTCAAGTATAGACTGGTAACTTGTTTCTAATTTGTATGTAAGTGTCTTTCCTCATGCTGAACACATTTGACTCTACAACCCATAAAGCCTATCAGGATAGATTTACCTCCATCTTGGTAATTTGGGAAAACCTTTAAAAAATGTCTTCTCGTGAACGATAAGTCCATCCACATCTCTCTTATCTCCTATCATTATACAGCCATCCACAACTCTATTATCTCCTATCATTATACAGCCATCCACAACTCTATTATCTCCTATAATTATACAGCCATCCACATCTCTATCTCCTATCATTATACAGCCATCCACATCTGTATTATCTCCTATCATTATACTGCCATCCACATCTCTCTTATCTCATATCGTTCATACAGCCATCCACATCTCTATTATCTCCTATCATTATTTGGACAGCCATCCACATCTCTATTATCTCCTATCATTATACAGCCATCCACATCTCTATTATCTCCTATCGTTATACAGCCATCCACATCTCTATTATCTCCTATCATTATACAGCCATCCACATCTCTATTATCTCCTATCGTTATACAGCCATCCACATCTCTATATTATCTCCTATCATTATACAGCCATCCACATCTCTATTATCTCCTATCATTATACAGCCATCCACATCTCTATTATCTCCTATCATTATACAGCCATCCACATCTCTATTATCTCCTATCATTATACAGCCATCCACATCTCTATTATCTCCTATCATTATACAGCCATCCACATCTCTATTATCTCCTATCATTATACAGCCATCCACATCTCTATTATCTCCTATCATTATACAGCCATCCACATCTCTATTATCTCCTATCATTATACAGCCATCCACATCTCTATTATCTCCTATCATTATACAGCCATCCACATCTCTATTATCTCCTATCATTATACAGCCATCCACATCTCTATTATCTCCTATCATTATACAGCCATCCACATCTCTATTATCTCCTATCATTATACAGCCATCCACATCTCTATTATCTCCTATCATTATACAGCCATCCACATCTCTATTATCTCCTATCATTATACAGCCATCCACATCTCTATTATCTCCTATCATTATACAGCCATCCACATCTCTATTATCTCCTATCATTATACAGCCATCCACATCTCTATTATCTCCTATCATTATACAGCCATCCACATCTCTATTATCTCCTATCATTATACAGCCATCCACATCTCTATTATCTCCTATCATTATACAGCCATCCACATCTCTATTATCTCCTATCATTACAGTCATCCACATCTCTATTATCTCCTATCATTATACAGCCATCCACATCTCTATTATCTCCTATCATTATACAGCCATCCACATCTCTATTATCTCCTATCATTATACAGTCATCCACATCTCTATTATCTCCTATCATTATACAGCCATCCGCATCTCTATTATCTCCTATCATTATACAGCCATCCACATCTCTATTATCTCCTATATTACAGTCATCCACATCTCTATTATCTCCTATCATTATACAGCCATCCACATCTCTATTATCTCCTATCATTATTACAGCCATCCACACCACTATTATCTCCTATCATTATACAGCCATCCACATCTCTATTATCTCCTATCATTATACAGCCATCCACATCTCTATTATCTCCTATCATATACAGTCATCCACATCTCTATTATCTCCTATCATTATACAGCCATCCACATCTCTATTATCTCCTATCATTATACAGCCATCCACATCTCTATTATCTCCTTATACAGTCATCCACATCTCTATTATCTCCTATCATTATACAGCCATCCACATCTCTATTATCTCCTATCATTATACAGCCATCCACATCTCTATTATCTCCTATCATTATACAGCCATCCACATCTCTATTATATCCTATCATTATACAGCCATCCACATCTCTATTATCTCCTATCATTATTACAGCCATCCACACCTCTATTATCTCCTATCATTATACAGCCATCCACATCTCTATTATCTCCTATCATTATACAGCCATCCACATCTCTATTATCTCCTATCATTATACAGCCATCCACACCTCTATTATCTCTCCACAGGGCCACCTGGACCTCCTGAACTCTCTGGAGTTCCTTGTTTAGTTGGTGAAGATGAACGAGTCCCTGGTCCACCTGGTCCACCTGGTCCCCCGGGCCCTGCAGGAGCTACTGGTATACAGCTGATTGATCTCTTCCTGGTTATGTATTTATTATTTGGTTCTCTCTAGTCACACCTTCTGTTTTCACAGACTTAGACCTGGAACCCCTACAAGAAAGCTTGGTCAAACTGGAGCTGGGTAAGGAAGTGAATTTCAGAGAGCATGAGGATATGTACTTGAATGCAACATTACAGATCCCGGATCTTAATTTGATCACTCTGTTGTCACTGAGAATTTTCCTGCACAGTAGGAAATGCAAAACTTGTAGTGTACTCAAGGTTTAAAAAGGCTTCTAAAGTTTTAACTTCCACTTAGAAATGTCAGACTTGTTTTGCCTTAACAAAACATGGATCATCAATCCCTGCAAATAATGTCAATTCATTATAATCCACATAACAATGAATATTTCCTGTTGCTGCAGGATCATTTTCCTGCTGTGTGAAACTGGATCAAATTAAGATACTGCATCCGTAGATTATATTGTCTCTTACTAAGTATCCGTTCAACGTAAATTATGCAGTATTTGTAATTTGGGAAAATGAGGTGTGAATTTAGTCATGTGTTGGCATTTGTGAAATATAAAAAGGCAACTTTTGTTTCCCCTTTTAATGTTACACTGACTGCATTAATACCTGGTTTCTCTTCAGCCATAAACTATGACTTCACCAGAAGAGTTGACAAGAAGTACTTTGTGTCACACAAGAGACCGGGTTCCTTTGACGATGCTGTCCAGTTCTGTACCAAGAGGGGCTTGGTGTTGGCTTTGCCGAAGAACCGGGAGGAAAACACTGCTCTCACTCAGGTCTTTGAAGGGGCTTTGAAGAATGCATGGCTCAATGTGGACAACAGGAAAGAGGGGAAGTTTCAGGTAGATTTGAAAGGCCATCCCCTCACCTTTTCCAAATGGGCAGATGGGGAACCAAAAGTGCCTGATGGGGATAGAGGCTGTACAATGTTGACAGAGTCAGGTGGATGGCAGGTGACATATGATTGCTCCTTCAATGCCTATATCGTGTGTGAGATATAGGGACATGTCTATGAAAAGCTGTTTCAGAGTTTACCATGAAAGCTTTCTTCACTTCAATTACGATTCTCTAGGTCTTGTCTCTAGGTCTTGTCTCTAGGTCTTGTCTCTAGGTCTTGTCTCTAGGTCTTGTCTCTAGGTCTTGTCTCTAGGTCTTGTCTCTAGGTCTTTATCTCTAGGTACACATTTTCAGTTCTTCACATTTCATCATTTTTTTATTCAAATGAGCTCATTAAAATGTGGGTCACAATATTAAATGGAAAGGTAAACTTGTTGATTAAAGCAGTAAACACATTTACTTTGGTACTTGTCTGGTCTCCTGTCTCCGTGCTCCTTCTCTCTGAACAGATTGGCTACTGATCAAACACATTGACTTTGGTACTTGTCTGTCTCCTTCATGCTCCTTCTCTCTGAACTGATTGGCTACTGATCAAACACATTGACTTTTTTATTGTCTGTCTCCTTCATGCTCCTTCTCTCAAAACACTTAAAGCAGTAAACACATTGACTTTGGTACTTGTCTGTCTCCTTCATGCTCCTTCTCTCTGAACAGATTGGCTACTGATCAAACACATTGACTTTGGTACTTGTCTGTCTCCTTCATGCTCCTTCTCTCTGAACTGATTGGCTACTGATCAAACACATTGACTTTGGTACTTGTCTGTCTCCTTCATGCTCCTTCTCTCTGAACTGGTTGGCTACTGATCAAACACATTGACTTTGGTACTTGTCTGTCTCCTTCGTGCTCCTTCTCTCTGAACAGATTGGCTGCTGAGCAAATGGCTACTTTTGACCTACAGTTTGATGATAAACTTTAATGAATAAGCTGACATAGACCTGACACAGACCCCCCTAGTAAAAGCAACGCATCTCAACACCAACGGAAGATGTTGTTTGTGAATGTCAATGTCTGCCAATGGTACAAATAATTGATATAAGTGCAATACAGAACTCAGATCTACTCTGAATCTACACAGAGCTGTACTGCTGTGTGTTCCCTGAGAATTGACTGTTCTAGGACCAGGAAGTCTACTTGAATCCATGTTTCTCTAAGTTTTACATATTATCATCAGAGGGTGGAGTGTATCAGGGATGTTGACCAGATAGACGGTTCACCTGCAGATCACCTCATGTATTCGCCTATGGTTATAAAATCTCATGTTATTTGTCAAAAGTGCCGAATACAACAGGTTTATACCTTACAGTGAAATGCTTACTTACAAGCCCTTAACCAACAATGCAGTTAAGAAAAATACAGTCAATGTGGAGGCTATATAAATATATTTAGTTTTTCCCTTTTTCCCTTTTTTTCATTCAACTTTTTCACTCCGGACGCTTTATCTGGATGTGGTTCGCCAGGACCTCCACCAGCCGAAGCTAAGTAGTAACATTAACATGATGCCTTCTAATTGCAGTCGCTGTACTCATATACAGGAGAACGATAAGTACAGTAAGTACAGATAGTAGTATAAATCCCCTCGCACGGTCCCCGCAGCCGGACAACTTTCTCATGGCTTCTGGAGGGAAATGCTGTAGGAACGCTCAACCGTTGTCGCTCATTCAGCCGACAGAAACTTTCAACCGGTTCTCCCCATTAAGCAGCGAGTCGGAGTCAGAGGCCGAGCCTTCCCCTGTCTCTACTCCTCCCGTTACGGGGTCTGAGACGCCGAAGCTTCCGCCATTAGCTCTGACAAATTGAAAACCCTAGTCATTGGTGACTCCATTACCAGCAGTGTTCGACTTTAAAAAATCATCCAGCGATCATACACTGTTTACCAGGGGACAGGGTTACTGACGTTAAGGCTAATCTGTTTACCAGGGGACAGGGTTACTGACGTTAAGGCTAATCTGTTTACCAGGGGACAGGGTTACTGACGTTAAGGCTAATCTGTTTACCAGGGGACAGGGTTACTGACGTTAAGGCTAATCTGTTTACCAGGGGACAGGGTTACTGACGTTAAGGCTAATCTGTTTACCAGGGGACAGGGTTACTGACGTTAAGGCTAATCTGTTTACCAGGGGACAGGGTTACTGACGTTAAGGCTAATCTGTTTACCAGGGGACAGGGTTACTGACGTTAAGGCTAATCTGTTTACCAGGGGACAGGGTTACTGACGTTAAGGCTAATCTGTTTACCAGGGGACAGGGTTACTGACGTTAAGGCTAATCTGTTTACCAGGGGATAGGGTTACTGACGTTAAGGCTAATCTGTTTACCAGGGGACAGGGTTACTGACGTTAAGGCTAATCTGTTTACCAGGGGACAGGGTTACTGACGTTAAGGCTAATCTGTTTACCAGGGGACAGGGTTACTGACGTTAAGGCTAATCTGAAGATGGTGCTGGCTAAAGCTAAAACTGGCGAGTGTAGAGAGTTATCCACGTTGTTATCCTTGAAGGTAGGCCTTGAAATACATCCACAGGTACACCTCCGATTGACTCAAATGATGTCAATTAGCCTATCAGAAGCTTCTAAAGACATAACATCATTTTTTGACATTTTCCCATCTGTTTAAAATCACAGTTAACTTAGTGTATGTAAACATCTGATCCACTGGAATTGTGCTACAGTCAATTATAAGTGAAATAATCTGTCTGTAAACAATGACTTGTGTCATGCACGAAGTAGATGTCCTAACCGACTTGCCAAAACTCTAGTTTGTTAACAATACATCTGTGGAGTGGTTGAAAAACGAGTTTAAATCACTCCAACCTAAGTGTATGTAAACTTCCGACATCAACTGTACATCCTATGCCATGGTAGCCAAAATAATGGCCAAACTAATGGCCTGCCCAGCATTTTTATACATGACAGGATGTTAATGATGGGATGTTAACTGCTTAATTAACTCAGGAACCACACCTGTGTGGAAGCACCTGCTTCCAATATACTTTCTATCCCTCATTTACTGAATTGTTGTCATTATTTTGGCAGTTACCTGTATACATTTTAAGGCTACATACATCTATTTCCGTGCCAAATGTGGTGCTTTTATCGCAAAGTGCACAATTGAGTCAACATTTTTGGATTTGCCCCTGGATTATTTTGAATTCCTCCGTACACAGAAATCATAGTAAACTGTTTTGAAGGATTCAATTACATTTTATTTTAACGATGACGTTTTTGACCCCTTAAGGTTAACATTGACACCTGTTGGCGCTTTAAGGGTTAATTACATGTCTAATGATTTGATAAGAAAGAAGTTAATATTTTTTTGTGATTTTTTTGTGATTGTTGATTTTTCCAATAGTTTCTTCTTCGGTCAAAATCACCCTAGGTGGTAATCGAGAAGAGATTTTAACCTCTACAGGATTGGTGTCCCCCCACGGGACGGTTGAGCTAACATGCGCTAATGTGATTAGCATGAGGTTGTAGGTAACAAGAACACTTCCCAGGACATAGACATATCTGATATGGGCAGAGAGCTTACATTCTTGTTAATCTAACTGCACTATCCAATTTACAGTAGCTATTACAGTGAAAGAATACCATGCTATTGTTTGATGAGAATGCACAGTTATGAACTTGAAAATGTTCACCAATTACGCACATTTGGGCAGACTTGATACAACGTTTTGAACAGAAATGCAATGGTTCATTGGATCAGTCTAAAAACTTTGCACATACACTGCTGCCATCTAGTGGCCAAAATTGAGCCTAAACTGAAATGATAAACAGTGGCCTTTCTCTTGCATTTCAAAGATGATGCATTTAAAAAAAAAAAAAAAAAAAAACATGTTTTTTCCTTTGTATTATCGTTTAGCAGATCTAATGTGTTATATTCTCCTACATTAATTTCACATTTCCACAAACGTCAAAGTGTTTCCTTTCAAATGGTACCAAGAGCATGCATATCATTGGTTCAGGTCCTGAGCTACAGGCAGTTAGATTTGGGTGTCATTTTAGGCAAAATTTGAAAAAAAGGGTCCGATTCATAATTAACAGCTGAGCCAAGCTGAAACCAGAAAGGGGTTTGGCAGTCTCCTTCAATCTGTAATGTGGAAGTTCCTTGGTCATGGTCAACTAAAGAATTTAGAACTCTTCGAGAAGTAAAGCAGATTTACCATCACCACCAAGTTTCTTTCCAGTCTGTTCTGTAAGTTTCCAGTCTTTTATGTACGTTTCCAGTCTTTCCCATTCATTTCCAGTCTGTTCTGTAAGTTTCCAGTCTTTCCCACCCATTTCCAGTCTGTTCTGTAAGTTTCCAGTCTTTCCCATCCATTTCCAGTCTGTTCTGTAAGTTTCCAGTCTTTTCCATCAGTTTTAGTTTTAGCCAATTTGACACAACAACATTCATCCTAGTCTGTTTATTATTATTTATGTCCAGTTACATTCTAAGACCAGTCCTTCTTTCCAATAAGGTTCTAATGGGAGAGTTAGTCCTTCTCTCCAATAAGGTTCTAATGGGAGAGTTAGTCCTTCTTTCCAATAAGGTTCTAATGGGAGAGTTAGTCCTTCTTTCCAATAATGGGAGAGTTAGTCCTTCTTTCCAATAAAGGGGGAGTATTCCTTCTCTCCAATAAGGTTATAATGGGAGAGTTAGTCCTTCTCTCCAATAAGGTTCTAATGGGAGAGTTAGTCCTTCTTTCCAATAATGGGAGAGTTAGTCCTTCTCTCCAATAAGGTTATAATGGGAGAGTTAGTCCTTCTCTACAATAAGGTTATAATGGGAGAGTTAGTCCTTCTCTCCAATAATGGGAGAGTTAGTCCTTCTCTACAATAAGGTTATAATGGGAGAGTTAGTCCTTCTCTACAATAAGGTTATAATGGGAGAGTTAGTCCTTCTCTACAATAAGGTTCTAATGGGAGAGTTAGTCCTTCTCTCCAATAAGGTTATAATGGTAGAGTTAGTCCTTCTCTACAATAAGGTTATAATGGGAGAGTTAGTCCTTCTCTCCAAAAAGGTTAAAAACAGATTAAATACAAAGTAAATCATTCTCACGTCCGGTGATGACCATCATAGTCCGGTCTCTCCCTCCAATGAGAATATAAAAGGTGATTTTGTCCAGATTAAGAACCCACATCCTATCCAACATTGACACTGTCGGTGCTTCTCAAATGGTACCGTATTCCCTATGTAGTGCACTACTTCCATTCAGGGCCCATAGGTCTCTGGTGAAACGTAATGCACTGTATAGGGAATAGGGCTTAATTTGGGACACAGGCTGTGTTCGTTTCCAACCCTGACTGAGCTCCCTTGTAAAAACAAACCTGGCTCACTGACCATACATTACAGACCTAGAGACAGAGAGTGTGTGTACACTTACTATACATGTGTTGAGCTGGGGGCTGTAGGGGCTGTAAAGTTGTAGGGGGTGTAGGGCTGTAGGGGAGTAGGGCTGTAGGGGATGTAGGGCTGTAGGGTAGGGCTGTAGGGGATGTAGGGGCTGTAGAGTTGTAGGGGATGTAGGGCTATAGGGGCTGTAGGGCTGTAGAGTTGTAGGGCTGCAGGGGTATAGGGGCTGTAGGGCTATAGGGGAGTAGGGCTGTAGGTGCTGTAGGGGAGTAGGGCTGTAGGGTAGGGGAGTAGGGCTGTAGGGGTGTAGGGCTGTAGGGGAGTAGGGATGTAGGGGCTGTAGAGTTGTAGGGGGTGTAGCGCTGTAGTGGTGTAGGGACTTTATGGGTGTGTACATACATATGTTTACTATTGAGGAGCTCCAATCCAATGCTGCACGTGTGGTTATTGAGAGCAATAGACTTAAATTAAGACGTGCAAGAGCTGGGCTTTAATAGGGCTGGAGTCTAGCTGTACAGTGAGTGTAATGAAAAGCCAGGTAATTGTTTTGAAAGGGTAACTTTATCTTGGAAAAATAACAAATTGACACACACACACACACTCATGCAAGAAACAAGCAGTTTCAATTAGGTTGTACTCCGTCCCACCAACGCATAACGCAAGGTAGAAGCCCTGGTTTCAATTCAGTTGTACTCCGTCCCACCCC
Organism: Oncorhynchus keta; assembly: GCF_023373465.1. NCBI lineage: Eukaryota > Metazoa > Chordata > Actinopteri > Salmoniformes > Salmonidae > Oncorhynchus > Oncorhynchus keta. The sequence goes on along the minus strand of NW_026280048.1, from coordinate 93,747 downwards.
CACCACCCTGGTTTCATTTCAGTTGTATTCTGTCCAAACCAACAACAGAAATAATAGTAGAAGAGAGAGAGAGAGTAAGGAGAGAGAGAGAGAGAGAGAGAGAGAGAGAGAGAGAGAGAGAGAGAGAGAGAGAGAGAGAGAGAGAGAGAGAGAGAGAGAGAGAGAGAGAGAGAGAGAGAGAGAGAGAGAGAGAGAGAGAGAGAGAGATTTAGCCAAACCCAAGTCTAGAAACCCAAGTGGGAGACAGTTAAATTATTACTTTAGTGCAACACATGTTTTGAAACACACTCACTAGGGTGGGGAAATAGTCTCCAGTTCCCATCTGGAATGCATAACAATGCATCTCTACATCTCCTCTGGCTCAGGATCAGGAGAGGAGGACGTCCTGTTCAGCTACATCTGTCCTATTCTGTTCCCAGATTTCACATCTCTCTCTCATCTTATGTTTTCTCTGTTTTGGGTTGAATTTTCTGTTCGTTCCCACTTTATTTCCACCCGGATGTGAGTGAATTCGTGACATGCTGTAGTAGCTGAGAACAGCAGCCCAGAACCCAGCTGTGAGGTTCGGAATGAGGGATGAGGATAGAGAGAGGAACGGGATGTTACAACTAGTAATACTAGTTCCTCCCTGTCTTCCTCACCTGGGATGAGAAATCACAACCTTCTGCACAATGAACTAGGTCATATCTGTTGTATTATACACTACAGGACCATCGTGGGTTCATCTATGGTTCATCTTTGGTGCAGACCAGCTGCAGGAGGGTGGGGTGAGGAAGGGATGTGAAGTGGAATGTGATATATTACCTACTTACATTAAACATAGCAGAGTAACAGAGTAATTCCCTCCCTGTCTTCCTGATCTGGGATGTTCAGAAGAACCCTCTTCACAATAACCAAATCAACATATGCTTCTCTAATGTGTGTGTGTGTGTGTGTGTGTGTGTGTGTGTGTGTGTGTGTGTGTGTGTGTGTGTGTGTGCGTGCGCGCTACACTAATAGAACTAACATGGTTATCTGTCCCAAGATCAGGGTCAGTTGTAGACTTGACGTGTCACCCTGCTGTTGATACTGTCCACCCAGAGGAAGATGGACTCGATATACCCTGTGGACTGCTGCTTTCCTCTCAGTGTGTTCCTGTTAGGAGATGACTGTCTGTTCCGTAGCTGGGTCAGGGACTGGGATCTCCAGGATCTCAACTAGGTCAACGTGTTCCTGCCAGTGTGTTGGGAGGGGATGTTGTGGCTTGACAGTGGTTGGACTGGGATCTCCAGGATCTCAACTAGGTCAACGTGTTCCTGCCAGTGTGTTGGGAGGGGATGTTGTGGCGTGACCGTGGTTAGACTGGGATCTCCAGGATCTCAACTAGGTCAACGTGTTCCTGTCGGTGTGTTGGGAGGGGATGTTGTGGCGTGACCGTGGTTGGACTGGGATCTCCAGGATCTCAACTAGGTCAACGTGTTCCTGCCAGTGTGTTGGGAGGGGATGTTGTGGCGTGACCGTGGTTAGACTGGGATCTCCAGGATCTCAACTAGGTCAACGTGTTCCTGCCAGTGTGTTGGGAGGGGATGTTATGGCCTGACCGTGGTTAGACTGGGATCTCCAGGATCTCAACTAGGTCAACGTGTTCCTGTCAGTGTGTTGGGAGGGGATGTTGTGGCGTGACCGTGGTTGGACTGGGATCTCCAGGATCTCAACTAGGTCAACGTGTTCCTGCCAGTGTGTTCCTGTTAGGAGATGACTGTCTGTTCCGTAGCTGAGTCAGGGAGATGGATAAACACGTTGTGGCCTGACTGTGGTTGGACTGGGATCTCCAGGATCTCAACTAGGTCAACGTGTTCCTGCCAGTGTGTTCCTGTTAGGAGATCACTGTCTGTTCCGTGGCTGGGTCAGGGAGATGGATAAACACGTTGTGGCCTGACTGTGGTTGGACTGGGATCTCCAGGATCTCATTGGATGTGGGTGTAATGTTTACGTGGTCAGGGGGATCCACATGTGAGAAAGAACCAACAGGCCCGAAAACACTCACAAATTTTTACAGATCCACAATCGAGAGCATCCTGTCGGGCTGTATCACCGCCTGGTACGGCAACTGCTCCGCCCACAACCATAAGGCTCTCCAGAGGGTAGTGAGGTCTGCACAACACATCACTGGGGGCAAACGACCTGCCCTCCAGGACACCTACACCACCCGATGTCACAGGAAGGCCCAAAAGATCATCAAGGACAACAGCCACCCGAGCCACTGCCTGTTCACCCCGCTATCATCCAGAAGGCGAGGTCAGTACAGGTGCATCAAAGCAGGGACCGAGAGACTGAAAAACAGCTTCTATCTCAAGGCCATCAGACTGTTAAACAGCCACCACTAACATTGAGTGGCTGCTGCCAACATAATGACTCAATCTCCAGCCACTTTAATAATTAAACATTGAATGTAATAAATGTATCACAAGTTACTTTAAATAATGCCACTTTATATAGTGTTTACATACCCTACATTACTCATCTCATATGTATATAGTGTATTCTATACCATCTACTGCATCTTGCCTATGCTGCACGGCCATCAGTCATCCATATATTTATATGTACATATTCGTATTCATTCCTTTCCACTTGTGTATATAAGGTAGTTGTTATGAAATTGTTAGATTACTTGTTAGATATTACTGCATTGTTGGAACTAGAATCACAAGCATTTCGATACACTCGCATTAACATCGGCTAACCATGTGTATGTGACCAACTAAATTTGATTTGGTGACTATAGAGAGACTGCCTAGACAGACCGTTGTGGTCAACCAGCCAGGGGTATGTTGCCGTAGTCAATTAGGGGCTCATGCCCTGTGCTGCTAAGATGTGTGTGTGTGTGTGTGTGTGTGTGTGTGTGTGTGTGTGTGTGTGTGTGTGTGTGTGTGTGTGTGTGTGTGTGTGTGTGTGTGTGTGTGTGTGTGTGTGTGTGTGTGTATTCATCCGCCTGCATGGTCTGGAAAGCTGCCCAGGGTAGCCACTCTCAGAACCACTAATGCTCTGTAATGACTGTCATCTCACACAGTGGCAGCAGGCTGGAGAAGGCTTGGCAAGGGGGAATGGACACACACACACACACACACACGTGCATGATCAAAACAAACTACTGCAGCAGGACACGGATCAGCTACAGCGTCAGGGCAGTCAAACATGATGTAGCTCTTTCTTTATCTCCGTTTTGACCTCTCTTCTAACTCTCTGTGGTGCTGTGTAGGCTGAAGTGTTAACAGGGTGCTATCACTATAATGAATGTTATGGCTAACATATAGCTAACAGTTATCACTATAATGAATGTTATGGCTAACATGTTGTTATCACTATAATGAATGTTATGGCTAACAGAGAGCTAACATGTTGTTATCACTATAATGAATGTTATGGCTAACAGAGAGCTAACATGTTGTTATCACTATAATGAATGTTATGGCTAACATGTTGTTATCACTATAATGAATGTTATGGCTAACATGTTGTTATCACTATAATGAATGTTATGGCTAACATATAGCTAACAGTTATCCCTATAATGAATGTTACGGCTAACAGAGAGCTAACATGTTGTTATCACTATAATGAATGTTATGGCTAACATATAGCTAACAGTTATCACTATAATGAATGTTATGGCTAACAGATAGCTAACATGTTGTTATCACTATAATGAATGTTATGGCTAACAGAGAGCTAACATGTTGTTATCACTATAATGAATGTTATGGCTAACAGATAGCTAACAGTTATCGCTATAATGAATGTTATGGCTAACATATAGCTAACAGTTATCACTATAATAAATGTTATGGCTAACAGAGAGCTAACAGTTATCACTATAATGAATGTTATGGCTAACAGAGAGCTAACATGTTGTTATCACTATAATGAATGTTATGGCTAACATGTTGTTATCACTATAATGAATGTTATGGCTAACAGATAGCTAACATGTTGTTATCACTATAATGAATGTTATGGCTAACATATAGCTAACAGTTATCCCTATAATGAATGTTACGGCTAACAGAGAGCTAACATGTTGTTATCACTATAATGAATGTTATGGCTAACATATAGCTAACAGTTATCACTATAATGAATGTTATGGCTAACAGATAGCTAACATGTTGTTATCACTATAATGAATGTTATGGCTAACAGATAGCTAACAGTTATCGCTATAATGAATGTTATGGCTAACATATAGCTAACAGTTATCACTATAATAAATGTTATGGCTAACAGAGAGCTAACAGTTATCACTATAATGAATGTTATGGCTAACAGACAGCTAACATGTTGTTATCACTATAATGAATGTTATGGCTAACATGTTGTTATCACTATAATGAATGTTATGGCTAACATGTTGTTATCACTATAATGAATGTTATGGCTAACATGTTGTTATCACTATAATGAATGTTATGGCTAACAGATAGCTAACATGTTGTTATCACTATAATGAATGTTATGGCTAACATGTTGTTATCACTATAATGAATGTTACGGCTAACAGATAGCTAACATGTTGTTATCACTATAATGAATGTTATGGCTAACAGATAGCTAACATGTTGTTATCACTATAATGAATGTTATGGCTAACATGTTGTTATCACTATAATGAATGTTATGGCTAACAGATAGCTAACATGTTGTTATCACTATAATGAATTTTATGGCTAACACGTTGTTATCACTATAATGAATGTTATGGCTAACAGATAGCTAACATGTTGTTATCACTATAATGAATGTTATGGCTAACAGATAGCTAACATGTTGTTATCACTATAATGAATGTTATGGCTAACATGTTGTTATCACTATAATGAATGTTACGGCTAACAGATAGCTAACATGTTGTTATCACTATAATGAATGTTATGGCTAACAGATAGCTAACATGTTGTTATCACTATAATGAATGTTATGGCTAACATGTTGTTATCACTATAATGAATGTTATGGCTAACAGATAGCTAACATGTTGTTATCACTATAATGAATTTTATGGCTAACACGTTGTTATCACTATAATGAATGTTATGGCTAACAGATAGCTAACATGTTGTTATCACTATAATGAATGTTACGGCTAACAGATAGCTAACACGTTGTTATCACTATAATGAATGTTACGGCTAACAGAGAGCTAACATGTTGTTATCACTATAATGAATGTTACGGCTAACAGAGAGCTAACATGTTGTTATCACTATAATGAATGTTACGGCTAACAGAGAGCTAACATGTTGTTATCACTATAATGAATGTTATGGCTAACATATAGCTAACATGCTGTTATCACTATAATGAATGTTATGGCTAACAGATAGCTATGACTATACTGAAGGCCATGGCTACCAGCATTTTTATTTAACTAGGCAAGTCAGTTAAGAACAAATTCTTATTTACAATGTCATCCTACTGGGGAACTGTGGGTTAACTGCCTTGTTCAGGGAGAGAACAACATTTTTTACATTGTCAGCTTGGGGATTTGATCCAGCAACCTTTATATTACTGGCCCAATGCTCTAACCACCAGGCTACCTGCTGTAATGGCCTGCTCATAATCAGCCTGTTATCAAGCAGGTAGCCTGGACCGAAATCTGACAGAGACCTTGGTCTAAAGTAGTGCACTATGTAGGGAATAGGGTGCCAGCTCTGGTCTAAAGTAGTGCACTATGTAGGGAATAGGGTGCCAGCTCTGGTCAAAAGTAGTGCACTATGTAGGGAATAGAGTGCCAGCTCTGGTCTAAAGTAGTGCACTATGTAGGGAATAGAGTGCCAGCTCTGGTCTAAAGTAGTGCACTATGTAGGGAATAGAGTGCCAGCTCTGGTCTAAAGTAGTGCACTATGTAGGGAATAGAGTGCCAGCTCTGGTCTAAAGTAGTGCACTATGTAGGGAATAGAGTGCCAGCTCTGGTCTAAAGTAGTGCACTATGTAGGGAATAGGGTGCCAGCTCTGGTCAAAAGTAGTGCACTATGTAGGGAATAGAGTGCCAGCTCTGGTCTAAAGTAGTGCACTATGTAGGGAATAGGGTGCCAGCTCTGGTCTAAAGTAGTGCACTATGTAGGGAATAGAGTGCCAGCTCTGGTCTAAAGTAGTGCACTATGTAGGGAATAGAGTGCCAGCTCTGGTCAAAAGTAGTGCACTATGTAGGGAATAGAGTGCCAGCTCTGGTCTAAAGTAGTGCACTATGTAGGGAATAGGGTGCCAGCTCTGGTCTAAAGTAGTGCACTATGTAGGGAATAGGGTGCCAGCTCTGGTCTAAAGTAGTGCACTATGTAGGGAATAGGGTGCCAGCTCTGGTCTAAAGTAGTGCACTATGTAGGGAATAGAGTGCCAGCTCTGGTCTAAAGTAGTGCACTATGTAGGGAATAGGGTGCCAGCTCTGGTCTAAAGTAGTGCACTATGTAGGGAATAGGGTGCCAGCTCTGGTCTAAAGTAGTGCACTATGTAGGGAATAGAGTGCCAGCTCTGGTCTAAAGTAGTGCACTATGTAGGGAATAGGGTGCCAGCTCTGGTCAAAAGTAGTGCACTATGTAGGAATAGAGTGCCAGCTCTGGTCTAAAGTAGTGCACTATGTAGGGAATAGGGTGCCAGCTCTGGTCTAAAGTAGTGCACTATGTAGAATAGGGTGCCAGCTCTGGTCTAAAGTAGTGCACTATGTAGGGAATAGGGTGCCAGCTCTGGTCTAAAGTAGTGCACTATGTAGGGAATAGAGTGCCAGCTCTGGTCTAAAGTAGTGCACTATGTAGGGAATAGAGTGCCAGCTCTGGTCTAAAGTAGTGCACTATGTAGGGAATAGAGTGCCAGCTCTGGTCTAAAGTAGTGCACTATGTAGGGAATAGGGTGCCAGCTCTGGTCTAAAGTAGTGCACTATGTAGGGAATAGGGTGCCAGCTCTGGTCAAAAGTAGTGCACTATGTAGGGAATAGAGTGCCAGCTCTGGTCTAAAGTAGTGCACTATGTAGGGAATAGGTGCCAGCTCTGGTCAAAAGTAGTGCACTATGTAGGGAATAGGGTGCCAGCTCTGGTCAAAAGTAGTGCACTATGTAGGGAATAGAGTGCCAGCTCTGGTCTAAAGTAGTGCACTATGTAGGGAATAGAGTGCCAGCTCTGGTCTAAAGTAGTGCACTATGTAGGGAATAGGGTGCCAGCTCTGGTCTAAAGTAGTGCACTATGTAGGGAATAGGGTGCCAGCTCTGGTCAAAAGTAGTGCACTATGTAGGGAATAGAGTGCCAGCTCTGGTCTAAAGTAGTGCACTGTGTAGGGAATAGGGTGCCAGCTCTGGTCAAAAGTAGCGCATTGTGTAGGGAATAGGGTGCCAGCTCTGGTCTAAAGTAGTGCACTATGTAGGGAATAGGGTGCCAGCTCTGGTCTAAAGTAGTGCACTATGTAGGGAATAGAGTGCCAGCTCTGGTCTAAAGTAGTGCACTATGTAGGGAATAGGGTGCCAGCTCTGGTCTAAAGTAGTGCACTATGTAGGGAATAGGGTGCCAGCTCTGGTCTAAAGTAGTGCACTATGTAGGGAATAGGGTGCCAGCTCTGGTCTAAAGTAGTGCACTATGTAGGGAATAGAGTGCCAGCTCTGGTCAAAAGTAGTGCACTATGTAGGGAATAGAGTGCCAGCTCTGGTCAAAAGTAGTGCACTATGTAGGGAATAGAGTGCCAGCTCTGGTCAAAAATAGTGCACTATGTAGGGAATAGAGTGCCAGCTCTGGTCAAAAGTAGTGCACTATGTAGGGAATAGAGTGCCAGCTCTGGTCTAAAGTAGTGCACTATGTAGGGAATAGAGTGCCAGCTCTGGTCTAAAGTAGTGCACTATGTAGGGAATAGAGTGCCAGCTCTGGTCAAAAGTAGTGCACTATGTAGGGAATAGAGTGCCAGCTCTGGTCAAAAATAGTGCACTATGTAGGGAATAGAGTGCCAGCTCTGGTCAAAAGTAGTGCACTATGTAGGGAATAGAGTGCCAGCTCTGGTCTAAAGTAGTGCACTATGTAGGGAATAGGGTGCCAGCTCTGGTCTAAAGTAGTGCACTATGTAGGGAATAGGGTGCCAGCTCTGGTCTAAAGTAGTGCACTATGTAGGGAATAGGGTGCCAGCTCTGGTCTAAAGTAGTGCACTATGTAGGGAATAGAGTGCCAGCTCTGGTCTAAAGTAGTGCACTATGTAGGGAATAGAGTGCCAGCTCTGGTCTAAAGTAGTGCACTATGTAGGGAATAGAGTGCCAGCTCTGGTCTAAAGTAGTGCACTATGTAGGGAATAGGGTGCCAGCTCTGGTCTAAAGTAGTGCACTATGTAGGGAATAGGGTGCCAGCTCTGGTCAAAAGTAGTGCACTATGTAGGGAATAGAGTGCCAGCTCTGGTCTAAAGTAGTGCACTATGTAGGGAATAGGGTGCCAGCTCTGGTCAAAAGTAGTGCACTATGTAGGGAATAGGGTGCCAGCTCTGGTCAAAAGTAGTGCACTATGTAGGGAATAGAGTGCCAGCTCTGGTCTAAAGTAGTGCACTATGTAGGGAATAGAGTGCCAGCTCTGGTCTAAAGTAGTGCACTATGTAGGGAATAGGGTGCCAGCTCTGGTCTAAAGTAGTGCACTATGTAGGGAATAGGGTGCCAGCTCTGGTCAAAAGTAGTGCACTATGTAGGGAATAGAGTGCCAGCTCTGGTCTAAAGTAGTGCACTATGTAGGGAATAGGGTGCCAGCTCTGGTCAAAAGTAGCGCATTGTGTAGGGAATAGGGTGCCAGCTCTGGTCTAAAGTAGTGCACTATGTAGGGAATAGGGTGCCAGCTCTGGTCTAAAGTAGTGCACTATGTAGGGAATAGAGTGCCAGCTCTGGTCTAAAGTAGTGCACTATGTAGGGAATAGGGTGCCAGCTCTGGTCTAAAGTAGTGCACTATGTAGGGAATAGGGTGCCAGCTCTGGTCTAAAGTAGTGCACTATGTAGGGAATAGGGTGCCAGCTCTGGTCTAAAGTAGTGCACTATGTAGGGAATAGGGTGCCAGCTCTGGTCTAAAGTAGTGCACTATGTAGGGAATAGAGTGCCAGCTCTGGTCTAAAGTAGTGCACTATGTAGGGAATAGAGTGCCAGCTCTGGTCTAAAGTAGTGCACTATGTAGGGAATAGGGTGCCAGCTCTGGTCTAAAGTAGTGCACTATGTAGGGAATAGGGTGCCAGCTCTGGTCTAAAGTAGTGCACTATGTAGGGAATAGAGTGCCAGCTCTGGTCTAAAGTAGTGCACTATGTAGGGAATAGGGTGCCAGCTCTGGTCTAAAGTAGTGCACTATGTAGGGAATAGAGTGCCAGCTCTGGTCTAAAGTAGTGCACTATGTAGGGAATAGAGTGCCAGCTCTGGTCTAAAGTAGTGCACTATGTAGGGAATAGGGTGCCAGCTCTGGTCTAAAGTAGTGCACTATGTAGGGAATAGGGTGCCAGCTCTGGTCTAAAGTAGTGCACTATGTAGGGAATAGGGTGCCATTTGGGATGCATCAGTGCTCTCTCTCAGCAACACTTAACGTGACTGACTCTCAGGGAGGACAGAAAGAAATCATCTACTGGCCCCACACCTCATTCACTAGAGTTAGAATACGCTGGCTGTGTGTGGAGGAAACACACCTAGCTAACCCTGTTAGAGCCCTGGAGAGGGGAGTCACCGAGCTAACCCTGTTAGAGCCCTGGAGAGGGGAGTCACCTAGCTAACCCTGTTAGAGCCCTGGAGAGGGGAGTCACCTAGCTAACCCTGTTAGAGCCCTGGAGAGGGGAGTCACCTAGCTAACCCTGATAGAGACCTGGAGAGGGGAGTCACCTAGTAACCCTGTTAGAGCCCTGGAGAGGGGAGTCACCTAGTAACCCTGTTAGAGCCCTGGAGAGGGGAGTCACCTAGTAACCCTGTTAGAGCCCTGGAGAGGGGAGTCACCTAGCTAACCCTGTTAGAGCCCTGGAGAGGGGAGTCACCTAGTAACTCTGTTAGAGCCCTGGAGAGGGGAGTCACCTAGTAACTCTGTTAGAGCCCTGGAGAGGGGAGTCACCTAGCTAACCCTGTTAGAGCCCTGGAGAGGGGAGTCACCTAGTAACCCTGTTAGAGCCCTGGAGAGGGGAGTCACCTAGCTAACCCTGTTAGAGCCCTGGAGAGGGGAGTCACCTAGTAACCCTGTTAGAGCCCTGGAGAGGGGAGTCACCTAGTAACCCTGTTAGAGCCCTGGAGAGGGGAGTCACCTAGCTAACCCTGTTAGAGCCCTGGAGAGGGGAGTCACCTAGTAACCCTGTTAGAGCCCTGGAGAGGGGAGTCACCTAGTAACCCTGTTAGAGCCTTGGAGAGGGGAGTCACCTAGCTAACCATGTTAGAGCCCTGGAGAGGGGAGTCACCTAGTAACCCTGTTAGAGCCCTGGAGAGGGGAGTCACCTAGTAACCCTGTTAGAGCCCTGGAGAGGGGAGTCACCTAGTAACCCTGTTAGAGCCCTGGAGAGGGGAGTCACCTAGTAACCCTGTTAGAGCCCTGGAGAGGGGAGTCACCTAGTAACCCTGTTAGAGCCCTGGAGAGGGGAGCAAGGAGGGAGGAGTCAGGGATAACAACACTCTTATCAAGCTTGATGCTTCACAGGAGAAATGGGGTGAAGGTTTACAAGACCTGAAGTTCAGCAGGCAATGTAATCACACACACACAGTAGATCTGGGGCTCATCAACGTATGTTATGACTGTTATGTTGTTGCTGCTCAGGGAGGGGCAGTCTATGCAGCCGGCTCGGCTCTGCTCTGACTGGGGCTGTGGTCTCCTTTCCTCCCTCCTCCCCTCTCTCCTCTCTCTCTTCAGGGAGGGGCAGTCTATGCAGCCGGCTCGGCTCTGCTCTGACTGGGGCTGTGGTCTCCTTTCCTCCCTCCTCCCCCTCTCTCTCTCTCTCTTCAGGGAGGGGCAGTCTATGCAGCCGGCTCGGCTCTGCTCTGACTGGGGCTGTGGTCTCCTTTCCTCCCTCCTCCCCCTCTCTCCTCTCTCTCTTCAGGGAGGGGCAGTCTATGCAGCCGGCTCGGCTCTGCTCTGACTGGGGTTGTGGTCTCCTTTCCTCCCTCCTCCCCCTCTCTCCTCTCTCTCTTCAGGAAGGGGCAGTCTATGCAGCCGGCTCGGCTCTGCTCTGACTGGGGTTGTGGTCTCCTTTCCTCCCTCCTCCCCCTCTCTCCTCTCTCTCTTCAGGGAGGGGCAGTCTATGCAGCCGGCTAGGCTCTGCTCTGACTGGGGCTGTGGTCTCCTTTCCTCCCTCCTCCCCCTCTCTCCTCTCTCTCTTCAGGGAGGGGCAGTCTATGCAGCCGGCTAGGCTCTGACTGGGGTTGTGGTCTCCTCTACTCCCCCGCTCTCCTCTCTCTCTCTTCAGAGAGGGGCAGTCTATGCAGCCGGCTAGGCTCTGACTGGGGTTGTGGTCTCCTCTACTCCCCCGCTCTCCTCTCTCTCTCTTCAGAGAGGGGTAGTCTATGCAGCCGGCTAGGCTCTGACTGGGGTTGTGGTCTCCTTTCCTCCCTCCTCCCCCTCTCTCCTCTCTCTCTCTTCAGAGAGGGGTAGTCTATGCAGCCGGCTCTGCTCTGACTGGTGTTGTGGTCTCCTCTCCTCCCCCTCTCTCCTCTCTCTCTCTTCAGAGAGGGGTAGTCTATGCAGCCGGCTAGGCTCTGACTGGGGTTGTGGTCTCCTCTACTCCCCCTCTCTCCTCTCTCTCTCTTCAGAGAGGGTAGTCTATGCAGCCGGCTAGGCTCTGACTGGGGTTGAGGTCTCCTCTCCTCCCCCTCTCTCCTCTCTCTCTCTTCAGAGAGGGTAGTCTATGCAGCCGGCTAGGCTCTGACTGGGGTTGTGGTCTCCTTTCCTCCCTCCTCCCCCTCTCTCCTCTCTCTCTCTTCAGAGAGGGGTAGTCTATGCAGCCGGCTCTGCTCTGACTGGTGTTGTGGTCTCCTCTCCTCCCCCTCTCTCCTCTCTCTCTCTTCAGAGAGGGGTAGTCTATGCAGCCGGCTCTGCTCTGACTGGAGTTGTGACCTCCTCTCCTCCCCCTCTCTCCTCTTTCCTCTCTCTCTCTCTTCAGGGAGGGGCAGGCTAGGCATTAGATAGGCTAGTCTCTGGGCTGTTCTGACTGGGGTCATGTTCTGTCCACACAGTGTGTGTGTGTGTGTGTGTCAGTGTGCATTTGAGTCTGTATGTGTGTGTATAAACGTCTCTGTGTGTCCATGCCTGAGTCTATGTGTATCTTGTGGAATGTCTATATTACTATCTCTGTGTGTCCATGCCTGAGTCTATGTGTATCTTGTGGAATTTCTATATTACTATCTCTGTGTGTCCATGCCTGAGTCTATGTGTATCTTGTGGAATTTCTATATTACTATCTCTGTGTGTCCATGCCTGAGTCTATGTGTATCTTGTGGAATGTCTATATTACTATCTCTGTGTGTCCATGCCTGAGTCTATGTGTATCTTGTGGAATGTCTATATTACTATCTCTGTGTGTCTAATGGAATTTTTATACAGCCATAAGTGTGTAGTCTTGTGCTTATATTTGGGCCCCCTCTCCCTCTTCTTCTTCTTCTTCCTCCTCCTCTTCCTCCTCCTCCTCTGTCCTCCCCTCTTATCTCCCAGGTCAGTGGATTGTTATCTGATAGTCTCTAAGTGGTGAACCATAAACACACCAGACATCAGTGAGGCCATCGAGGAACAAAGCATACTGCTGCATGATGAATTAACCAGAACTACAGATATCCTGGAAATAATTCTGACAAAGTTCCATCTAAGATAGAAGAGCGAAGAGAATTTCCAGAGAGAATGTTCCAAGAGCGAAGAGGATTTCCAGAGAGAATGTTCCAAGAGCGAAGAGAATTTCCAGAGAGAATGTTCCAAGAGCGAAGAGAATTTCCAGAGAGAATGTTCCAAGAGCGAAGAGAATTTCCAGAGAGAATGTTCCACCCATAGACATGCATAAATCATTACTCCCACCCTTCAGCTTTCACAATACTGTAATTCCCTCATCAGATTCTTACACTTCCTCGGCAGCTTTGGGAGGACTCAAAGACGTCTGGTAACATGACTAATATTTCTCCTCTGGACACGCCCGAGGGGCGGAGTTTATTCTGTTGGTGACACTGGCCCTCATCAAGACTTCAGTGGTTGAGTGTTTCTCTCTCTCTCTCTCTCTCTCTCTCTGTGTGTGTGTGTGTGTGTGTGTGTGTGTGTGTGTGTGTGTGTGTGTGTGTGTGTGTGTGTGTGTGTGTGTGTGTGTGTGTGTGTGTGTGTGTGTGTGTGTGTGTGCGTGCTGCAGGGAGGAGGGGGAGTTACAGTATTTTCTTCATCCTAACATGTGAAATTCCCAGCTGCCGCTTGTAATGCTCTCCAGTCAGCAGCCAGGCCATGGGCCAGGCCAGGCTCGTTTCCACAATCAATCATCATTACCTAACGCCTTAATTCCGTCAGCTGCTGTCCCAGTCTTGGCTTAGTCCTAGTCAACTCACACCCTGTCCAGTTCTGGTCAACTCACACCCTGTCCGGTTCTGACCCTGCCCGGTTCTGGCCCAGTCCCATCTCTGCACTTGAGAAACTGTCCCGGCTCAGTCCTGTCTCAGTCCCATCTCTGCACTTGAGAAACAGTCCCAGCTCAGTCCTGTCTCAGTCCCATCTCTGCACTTGAGAAACAGTCCCGGCTCAGTCCTGTCTCAGTCCCATCTCTGCACTTGAGAACAGTCCCGGCTCAGTCCTGTCTCAGTCCCATCTCTGCACTTGAGAAACAGTCCCAGCTCAGTCCTGTCTCAGTCCCATCTCTGCACTTGAGAAACAGTCCCGGCTCAGTCCTGTCTCAGCCCCATCTCTGCACTTGAGAACAGTCCTGGCTCAGTCTCATCTCTTGATGTGAGAGTGGTCTCAGTCCCATCTCTGCATTGAGAACAGTCCCGGCCCAGTCTCATCTCTTGATGTGAGAGTGGTCCCAGTCCCAGAACCTATCAGACTAGGGCTGTAATAGATCGTTGTCATAATGAAGCAGACTGGGTCCTGTCCGTCATGAGACTGACTCACTGTAACTATATAGTAATACACCTTCTTCCCCCTAAGTACATGATGCTGATGTCCCACATTAAGAGTTGATTTGTTCCAGTTCCATCCCTGATGGGAGAGTAGAGTCCCACTCCTATAGTCACTCCAGCTGACCAGCTGAGAACTGGAGATGTTAACCAGGTTGAGAGTCTGGTCTTGAGTCTGACTCACTACAACCGTTTATTAGTACACCTTCCCATCATATCCCAGTACTGGATATCAGAGAGTCTGGTCTTGAGTCTGACTCACTACAACCGTTTATTAGTACACCTTCCCATCATATCCCAGTACTGGATATCAGAGAGTCTCTGCTGACTCCGCTCACTTGGATTTATTACAGTTCAGATATGGACATTTGATTTTTGCCTTAAATTGATGAAAACAATAGAATACTGTATTAAACTGATGAATACAATAGAATACTGTATTAAACTGATGAAAACAATAGAATACTGTATTAAACTGGTGAATACAATAGAATACTGTATTAAACTGATGAAGACAATAGAATACTGTATTAAACTGGTGAATACAATAGAATACTGTATTAAACTGATGAATACAATAGAATACTGTATTAAACTGATGAAAACAATAGAATACTGTATTAAACTGGTGAATACAATAGAATACTGTATTAAACTGATGAATACAATAGAATACTGTATTAAACTGGTGAATACAATAGAATACTGTATTAAACTGATGAATACAATAGAATACTGTATTAAACTGGTGAATACAATAGAATACTGTATTAAACTGGTGAATACAATAGAATACTGTATTAAACTGATGAATACAATAGAATACTGTATTAAACTGATGAATACAATAGCAGACTGTATTAAACTGGTGAATACAATAGAATACTGTATTAAACTGGTGAATACAATAGAATACTGTATTAAACTGGTGAATACAATAGAATACTGTATTAAACTGGTGAATACAATAGAATACTGTATTAAACTGGTGAATACAATAGAATACTGTATTAAACTGATGAATACAATAGCAGACTGTATTAAACTGATGAATACAATAGAATACTGTATTAAACTGATGAATACAATAGAATGCACGCACACACACACACACACCACGCTCGCACGCACACACACGCACACACACACCACGCTCGCACGCACACACACACACACACACACCCTGTATTAACGCACACACACACACACACACACACACACACACACACACACACACACACACACACACACACACACACACACACACACACACACACACACACACACACACACACACACACACACACACACACACACACACACACACACTCTCCTGCTGTCTCTGTTTTACGGCTATATGGCCCCCAGCCCTCACATTGACTGATCCCTGTTCATTTCAACACAAGGAAACCCTTATCCCAGCCTATTGAACTGCCATTCATTTCAACACAAGGAGACCCTTATCCCAGCCTATTGAACTGCCATTCATTTCAACACAAGGAGACCCTTATCCCAGCCTATTGAACTGCCATTCATTTCAACACAAGGAGACCCTTATCCCAGCCGATTGAACTGCCATTCATTTCAACACAAGGAGACCCTTATCCCAGTCTATTGAACTGCCATTCATTTCAACACAAGGAGACCCTTATCCCAGCCTATTGAACTGCCATTCATTTCAACACAAGGAGACCCTTATCCCAGCCTATTGAACTGCCATTCATTTCAACACAAGGAGACCCTTATCCCAGCCTATTGAACTGCCATTCATTTCAACACAAGGAGACCCTTATCCCAGCCGATTGAACTGCCATTCATTTCAACACAAGGAGACCCTTATCCCAGCCTATTGAACTGCCATTCATTTCAACACAAGGAGACCCTTATCCAAGCCTATTGAACTGCCATTCATTTCAACACAAGGAGACCCTTATCCCAGCCTATTGAACTGCCATTCATTTCAACACAAGTAGACCCTTATCCCAGCCTATTGAACTGCCATTCATTTCAACACAAGGAGACCCTTATCCCAGCCTATTGAACTGCCATTCATTTCAACACAAGGAGACCCTTATCCCAGCCTATTGAACTGCCATTCATTTCAACACAAGGAGATCCTTGTCCCAGTCTATTGAACTGCCATTCATTTCAACACAAGGAGACCCTTATCCCAGCCTATTGAACTGCCATTCATTTCAACACAAGGAAACCCTTATCCCAGCCTATTGAACTGCCATATAATAAAGAGCTGGGAGTAATGCCCAATCAAATGAAGCCATGTGTGTGGTTATCAAGTCATACTTTGATAAATATCTGTATGCTTATGATGTTGTTAATGATTTACTTCCTTTAAAAAATATATATATATTTAACCTTTATTTAAATTAGGCAAGTAAGTCAGGAACAAATTCTTATTTACAATGACGGCCTACCGTGACCAAACCCTCCCCTGACCCAGACGACGCTGGGTGCCGTCCTATGAGATTCCTGATCACGGCCGGTGATACAGCCCGGAATCAAACCAGGGTCTGTAGTGACGCCTCTAGCACTGAGATGCAGTGCCTTAGACTTACTGCGCCACTCGGGAGCCCCTAGTGACCTTGTTCAGCTACAATCATTCATAACACATTTAGTTATTTGGAGTTTGGTAAGGCAGTGTTATGTTATATTTATGAGTTGTGCAGTCTAAACAGAACAGTGTGTTTGTTTGTAAACATGTTTGTGCGTGTCATCAGGGAAGCATTTGACACAATCAGAAAACAAACACCAGGGCCAAGATGGGACTGTTTTAGCTGTGGTAAGATAATGTTATGTTACGAGTGATGCAGCAACAACTGGACATTGTGTGTGTGTGTGTGTGTGTGTGTGTGTGTGTGTGTGTGTGTGTGTGTGTGTGTGTGTGTGTGTGTGTGTGTGTGTGTGTGTGTGTGTGTGTGTGTGTGTGTGTGTGTGTGTGTGTGTGTGTGTGTGTGTGTGTGTGTGTTCCAGACTGCTCTAAGACTCAGACCTAAATGGCACCCTATGACCTGTTAAGAGCATCCCTTTAGACCAATGCCAGTAGGAAACAGGGTCCCTTTAGACCAGGGCCAATAGGAAACAGGGTCCCTTTAGACCAATGCCAATAGGTAACAGGGTCCCTTTAGACCAATGCCAATAGGAAACAGGGTCCCTTTAGACCAGGGCCAATAGGAAACAGGGTGCCATTTGACCAGGGCCAATAGGAAACAGGGTCCCTTTAGACCGGGGCCAATAGGAAACAGGGTCCCATTTGACCGGGGCCAATAGGAAACAGGATCCCATTTGACCAGGGCCAATAGGAAACAGGGTGCCATTTGACCAGGGCCAATAGGAAACAGGGTCCCATTTGACCAGGGCCAATAGGAAACAGGTGGCCATTTGACCAGGGCCAATAGGAAATAGTGTGCCATTTGACCAGGGCCAATAGGAAACAGGTGGCCATTTGACCAGGGCCAATAGGAAACAGGTGGCCATTTGCCTATAAAACCTGCTATAGCAAACCACTTCCCCTGCTGTTACTGGCTGGGTCTGATCTTCTGACCTCTCCAAATAGCTCCCTGTACATTACCATCTACCAGACATCTCCACATAACTCCCTGCACATTACCATCTACCAGACCTCTCCACATAGCTCCCTGTACATTACCATCTACCAGACCTCTCCACATAGCTCCCTGTACATTACCACCTACCATCTACCAGACCTCTCCACATAGCTCCCTGTACATTACCACCTACCAGACCTCTCCACATAGCTCCCTGTACATTACCATCTACCAGACCTCTCCACATAGCTCCCTGTACATTACCATCTACCATCTACCAGACCTCTCCACATAGCTCCCTGTACATTACCATCTACCAGACCTCTCCACATAGCTCCCTGTACATTACCACCTACCAGACCTCTCCACATAGCTCCCTGTACATTACCATCTACCAGACCTCTCCACATAGCTCCCTGTACATTACCATCTACCATCTACCAGACCTCTCCACATAGCTCCCTGTACATTAACATCTACCAGACCTCTCCACATAGCTCCCTGTACATTACCATCTACCAGACCTCTCCACATAGCTCCCTGTACATTACCACCTACCAGACATCTCCACATAGCTCCCTGTACATTACCACCTACCAGACCTCTCCACATAGCTCCCTGTACATTACCATCTACCAGACCTCTCCACATAGCTCACTGCACATTACCATCTACCAGACCTCTCCACATAGCTCACTGCACATTACCATCTACCAGACCTCTCCACATAGCTCCCTGTACATTACCACCTACCAGACCTCTCCACATAGCTCCCTGTACATTACCACCTACCAGACCTCTCCACATAGCTCCCTGTACATTACCACCTACCAGACATCTCCACATAGCTCCCTGTACATTACCACCTACCAGACCTCTCCACATAGCTCCCTGTACATTACCACCTACCATCTACCAGACCTCTCCACATAGCTCCCTGTACATTACCATCTACCAGACCTCTCCACATAGCTCCCTGCACATTACCATCTACCAGACCTCTCGACATAGCTCCCTGTACATTACCATCTACCAGACCTCTCCACATAGCTCCCTGTATATTATCATCTACCAGACCTCTCCACATAGCTCCCTGTACATTATCATCTACCAGACCTCTCCACATAGCTCCCTGTACATTATCATCTACCAGACCTCTCCACATAGCTCCCTGTACATTACCACCTACCATCTACCAGACCTCTCCACATAGCTCCCTGTACATTACCATCTACCAGACCTCTCCACATAGCTCCCTGCACATTACCATCTACCAGACCTCTCCACATAGCTCCCTGTATATTATCATCTACCAGACCTCTCCACATAGCTCCCTGTACATTACCATCTACCAGACCTCTCCACATAGCTCCCTGCACATTACCATCTACCAGACCTCTCCACATAGCTCCCTGTATATTATCATCTACCAGACCTCTCCACATAGCTCCCTGCACATTACCATCTACCAGACCTCTCCACATAGCTCCCTGTACATTACCATCTACCATCTACCAGACCTCTTCACATAGCTCCCTGTACATTACCACCTACCAGACCTCTCCACATAGCTCCCTGTACATTACCATCTACCATCTACCAGACCTCTCCACATAGCTCCCTGTACATTACCACCTACCAGACCTCTCCACATAGCTCCCTGTACATTACCATCTACCATCTACCAGACCTCTCCACATAGCTCCCTGTACATTATCATCTACCAGACCTCACCACATAGCTCCCTGTACATTATTGTCCATTATTGTTCCACCACACGTTCACCCCTATTCCACCCTGGTTCCTGGTCATTCCCACACGTTCACCCCTATTCCACCCTGGTTCCTGGTCATTCCCACACGTTCACCCCTATTCCACCCTGGTCATTCCCACATGTTCACCCCTATTCCACCCTGGTTATTCCCACATGTTCACCCCTATTCCACCCTGGTTATTCCCACATGTTCATCCCTATTCCACCCTGGTCATTCCCACATGTTCACCCCTATTCCACCCTGGTTATTCCCACATGTTCATCCCTATTCCACCCTGGTCATTCCCACATGTTCACCCCTATTCCACCCTGGTCATTCCCACATGTTCACCCCTATTCCACCCTGGTCATTCCCACATGTTCACCCCTATTCCACCCTGGTTCCTGGTCATTCCCACACGTTCACCATTATTCCAGCCTGGTACCTGGTCATTCCCACATGTTCACCCCTATTCCACCCTGGTTCCTGGTCATTCCCACACGTTCACCCCTATTCCACCCTGGTTCCTGGTCATTCCCACATGTTCACCCCTATTCCACCCTGGTTCCTGGTCATTCCCACATGTTCACCCCTATTCCACCCTGGTCATTCCCACACATTCACCCCTATTCCACCCTGGTCATTCCCACACGTTCACCCCTATTCCACCCTGGTCATTCCCACACATTCACCCCTATTCCACCCTGGTCATTCCCACACATTCACCCCTATTCCACCCTGGTCATTCCCACACGTTCACCCCTATTCCACCCTGGTTCCTGGTCATTCCCACACGTTAACCCCTATTCCACCCTGGTTCCTGGTCATTCCCACACGTTCACCCCTATTCCACCCTGGTACCTGGTCATTTCCACATGTTCACCCCTATTCCACCCTGGTACCTGGTCATTCCCACACGTTCACCCCTATTCCACCCTGGTTCCTGGTCATTCTCACACGTTCACCCCTATTCCACCCTGGTTCCTGGTCATTCCCACATGTTCATCCCTATTCCACCCTGGTACCTGGTCATTCCCACATGTTCACCCCTATTCCACCCTGGTTCCTGGTCATTCCCACACGTTCACCCCTATTCCACCCTGGTCATTCCCACACGTTCACCCCTATTCCACCCTGGTCATTCCTACATGTTCATCCCTATTCCACCCTGGTACCTGGTCATTCCCACATGTTCACCCCGATTCCACCCTGGTTCCTGGTCACTCCCACATGTTCACCCCTATTCCACCCTGGTCATTCCCACATGTTCACCCCTATTCAACCCTGGTCATTCCCACATGTTCACCCCTATTCCACCCTGGTCATTCCCACATGTTCACCCCTATTCCACCCTGGTTATTCCCACATGTTCACCCCTATTCCACCCTGGTTATTCCCACATGTTCATCCCTATTCCACCCTGGTCATTCCCACATGTTCACCCCTATTCCACCCTGGTCATTCCCACATGTTCACCCCTATTCCACCCTGGTCATTCCCACATGTTCATCCCTATTCCACCCTGGTCATTCCCACATGTTCACCCCTATTCCACCCTGGTTATTCCCACATGTTCACCCCTATTCCACCCTGGTTATTCCCACATGTTCATCCCTATTCCACCCTGGTCATTCCCACATGTTCACCCCTATTCCACCCTGGTCATTCCCACATGTTCATCCCTATTCCACCCTGGTCATTCCCACATGTTCACCCCTATTCCACCCTGGTCATTCCCACATGTTCACCCCTATTCCACCCTGGTCATTCCCACATGTTCACCCCTATTCCACCCTGGTTCCTGGTCATTCCCACACGTTCACCCCTATTCCACCCTGGTCATTCCTACACGTTCACCCCTATTCCACCCTGGTCATTCCCACACGTTCACCCCTATTCCACCCTGGTCATTCCCACACGTTCACCCCTATTCCACCCTGGTTCCTGGTCATTCCTACATGTTCATCCCTATTCCACCCTGGTCATTCCTACATGTTCACCCCTATTCCACCCTGGTCATTCCCACACGTTCACCCCTATTCCACCCTGGTTCCTGGTCATTCCTACATGTTCATCCCTATTCCACCCTGGTCATTCCTACATGTTCACCGCTATTCCACCCTGGTCATTCCCACATGTTCATCCCTATTCCACCCTGGTACCTGGTCATTCCCACATGTTCACCCCTATTCCACCCTGGTTCCTGGTCATTCCCACACGTTCACCCCTATTCCACCCTGGTCATTCCTACATGTTCACCCCTATTCCACCCTGGTCATTCCCACACGTTCACCCCTATTCCACCCTGGTCATTCCCACACGTTCACCCCTATTCCACCCTGGTTCCTGGTCATTCCCACACGTTCACCCCTATTCCACCCTGGTTCCTGGTCATTCCCACACGTTCACCCCTATTCCACCCTGGTTCCTGGTCATTCCTACACGTTCACCCCTATTCCACCCTGGTCATTCCCACACGTTCACCCCTATTCCACCCTGGTTCCTGGTCATTCCCACACGTTCACCACTATTCCACCCTGGTTCCTGGTCATTCCCACACGTTCACCCCTATTCCACCCTGGTTCCTGGTCATTCCCACACGTTCACCCCTATTCCACCCTGGTTCCTGGTCATTCCCACACGTTCACCCCTATTCCACCCTGGTCATTCCCACACGTTCACCCCTATTCCACCCTGGTCATTCCCACATGTTCATCCCTATTCCACCCTGGTACCTGGTCATTCCCACATGTTCACCCCTATTCCACCCTGGTTCCTGGTCATTCCCACACGTTCACCCCTATTCCACCCTGGTCATTCCTACATGTTCACCCCTATTCCACCCTGGTCATTCCCACACGTTCACCCCTATTCCACCCTGGTCATTCCCACAAGTTCACCCCTATTCCACCCTGGTCATTCCCACACGTTCACCCCTATTCCACCCTGGTTCCTGGTCATTCCCACATGTTCACCCCTATTCCACCCTGGTTCCTGGTCATTCCCACACGTTCACCCCTATTCCACCCTGGTCATTCCCACACGTTCACCCCTATTCCACCCTGGTCATTCCCACACGTTCACCCCTATTCCACCCTGGTTCCTGGTCATTCCCACACGTTCACCCCTATTCCACCCTGGTTCCTGGTCATTCCCACACGTTCACCCCTATTCCACCCTGGTTCCTGGTCATTCCCACACGTTCACCCCTATTCCACCCTGGTCATTCCCACACGTTCACCCCTATTCCACCCTGGTTCCTGGTCATTCCTACATGTTCACCCCTATTCCACGCTGGTCATTCCCACACGTTCACCCCTATTCCACCCTGGTCATTCCCACACGTTCACCCCTATTCCACCCTGGTCATTCCTACATGTTCACCCCTATTCCACCCTGGTTCCTGGTCATTCCCACACGTTCACCCCTATTCCACCCTGGTTCCTGGTCATTCCCACATGTTCATCCCTATTCCACCCTGGTACCTGGTCATTCCCACATGTTCACCCCTATTCCACCCTGGTTCCTGGTCATTCCCACACGTTCACCCCTATTCCACCCTGGTCATTCCCACACGTTCACCCCTATTCCACCCTGGTCATTCCCACACGTTCACCCCTATTCCACCCTGGTCATTCCCACACGTTCACCCCTATTCCACCCTAGTCATTCCCACACGTTCACCCCTATTCCACCCTGGTCATTCCCACACGTTCACCCCTATTCCACCCTGGTCATTCCCACACGTTCACCCCTATTCCACCCTGGTCATTCCCACACGTTCACCCCTATTCCACCCTAGTCATTCCCACACGTTCACCCCTATTCCACCCTGGTCATTCCCACACGTTCACCCCTATTCCACCCTGGTCATTCCCACACGTTCACCCCTATTCCACCCTGGTCATTCCCACACGTTCACCCCTATTCCACCCTGGTCATTCCCACATGTTCACCCCTATTCCACCCTGGTTCCTGGTCATTCCCACACGTTCACCCCTATTCCACCCTGGTCATTCCCACACGTTCATCCCTATTCCACCCTGGTTCCTGGTCATTCAGTTCAGTCTCATCCCTCTGTGTGCCAGTTCTCAGGAAAATGCAGGGCAAGTTTATTGTTCTATTATACTGTATGTCTGAAGGATTTCACTTTGAAAACATATTCCCACGTTCCCTCTCTCATTTCAACGCATGTAATTCGGTTCAGTCTCACATTGTCTTGCCAGTTTTCTGGGCCAAGCAGAGCTGGAAAGATTCCTCATAACATCCATAACCCAACATCTCTGTTGAATCCAACATGTCTCCTCTCTCTTGACCCCAACATCTCTCTTGACCCCAACATGTCTCCTCTCTGTTGAACCCAACATGTCTCCTCTCTGTTGAACCCAACATGTCTCCTCTCTGTTGAACCCAACATGTCTCCTCTCTGTTGAACCCAACATTTCTGTTGACCCCAACATGTCTCCTCTCTGTTGACCCCAACCTGCCTCCTCTCTGTTGAACCCAACATGCCTCCTCTCTGTTGAACCCAACATGCCTCCTCTCTGTTGACCCCAACATGCCTCCTCTCTGTTGACCCCAACATGCCTCCTCTCTGTTGAACCCAACATGTCTCCTCTCTGTTGAACCCAACATGTCTCCTCTCTGTTGACCCCAACATGTCTCCTCTCTGTTGAACCCAACATGTCTCCTCTCTGTTGAACCCAACATGTCTCCTCTCTGTTGAACCCAACATGTCTCCTCTCTGTTGAACCCAACATGTCTCCTCTCTGTTGAACCCAACATGCCTCCTCTCTGTTGAACCCAACATTTCTGTTGACCCCAACATGTCTCCTCTCTGTTGAACCCAACATGTCTCCTCTCTGTTGACCCCAACCTGCCTCCTCTCTGTTGAACCCAACATGCCTCCTCTCTGTTGAACCCAACATGCCTCCTCTCTGTTGACCCCAACATGCCTCCTCTCTGTTGACCCCAACATGCCTCCTCTCTGTTGACCCCAACATGTCTCCTCTCTGTTGACCCCAACATGCCTCCTCTCTGTTGAACCCAACATGCCTCCTCTCTGTTGAACCCAACATATCTCCTCTCTGTTGAACCCAACATGCCTCCTCTCTGTTGAACCCAACATGTCTCCTCTCTGTTGAACCCAACATGTCTCCTCTCTGTTGAACCCAACATGTCTCCTCTCTGTTGAACCCAACATGTCTCCTCTCTGTTGAACCCAACATGCCTCCTCTCTGTTGACCCCAACATGTCTCCTCTCTGTTGAACCCAACATGTCTCCTCTCTGTTGAACCCAACATGTCTCATCTCTGTTGAACCCAACATGCCTCCTCTCTGTTGAACCCAACATATCTCCTCTCTGTTGAACCCAACATGCCTCCTCTCTGTTGAACCCAACATGTCTCATCTCTGTTGAACCCAACATGTCTCCTCTCTGTTGACCCCAACATGTCTCCTCTCTGTTGAACCCAACATGCCTCCTCTCTGTTGAACCCAACATGTCTCCTCTCTGTTGAACCCAACATGTCTCCTCTCTGTTGAACCCAACATGTCTCCTCTCTGTTGACCCCAACATGTCTCCTCTCTGTTGAACCCAACATGCCTCCTCTCTGTTGAACCCAACATCTCTGTTGACCCCAACATTTCTCCTCTCTGTTGAACCCAACATGTCTCCTCTCTGTTGACCCCAACCTGCCTCCTCTCTGTTGAACCCAACATGCCTCCTCTCTGTTGAACCCAACATGTCTCCTCTCTGTTGACCCCAACATGTCTCCTCTCTGTTGACCCCAACATGCCTCCTCTCTGTTGAACCCAACATGTCTCCTCTCTGTTGACCCCAACATGCCTCCTCTCTGTTGACCCCAACATGTCTCCTCTCTGTTGAACCCAACATGCCTCCTCTCTGTTGACCCCAACATGTCTCCTCTCTGTTGAACCCAACATGCCTCCTCTCTGTTGAACCCAACATGTCTCATCTCTGTTGAACCCAACATGCCTCCTCTCTGTTGAACCCAACATGTCTCCTCTCTGTTGAACCCAACATGTCTCATCTCTGTTGAACCCAACATGCCTCCTCTCTGTTGAACCCAACATATCTCCTCTCTGTTGAACCCAACATGCCTCCTCTCTGTTGAACCCAACATGTCTCATCTCTGTTGAACCCAACATGTCTCCTCTCTGTTGACCCCAACATGTCTCCTCTCTGTTGAACCCAACATGCCTCCTCTCTGTTGAACCCAACATCTCTGTTGGCCCCAACATGTCTCCTCTCTGTTGAACCCAACATGCCTCCTCTCTGTTAAACTCAACATGCCTCCTCTCTGTTGAATCCAACATGCCTCCTCTCTGTTGAACCGAACATCTCTGTTGAACCCAACATGCCTCCTCTCTGTTGAACCCAACATGCCTCCTCTCTGTTGAACCCAACATCTCTGTTGGCCCCAACATGTCTCCTCTCTGTTGAACCCAACATGCCTCCTCTCTGTTGAACCCAACATCTCTGTTGGCCCCAACATGCCTCCTCTCTGTTGAACCCAACATGTCTCCTCTCTGTTGAACCCAACATCTCTGTTGACCCCAACATGTCTCCTCTCTGTTGAACCCAACATGTCTCCTCTCTGTTGAACCCAACATGTCTCCTCTCTGTTGACCCCAACCTGCCTCCTCTCTGTTGAACCCAACATGTCTCCTCTCTGTTGAACCCAACATGCCTCCTCTCTGTTGACCCCAACATGTCTCCTCTCTGTTGAACCCAACATGTCTCCTCTCTGTTGGCCCCAACATGTCTCCTCTCTGTTGAACCCAACATGCCTCCTCTCTGTTGAACCCAACATCTCTGTTGGCCCCAACATGTCTCCTCTCTGTTGAACCCAACATGCCTCCTCTCTGTTGAACCCAACATCTCTGTTGGCCCCAACATGCCTCCTCTCTGTTGAACCCAACATGTCTCCTCTCTGTTGAACCCAACATCTCTGTTGACCCCAACATGTCTCCTCTCTGTTGAACCCAACATGTCTCCTCTCTGTTGAACCCAACATGTCTCCTCTCTGTTGACCCCAACCTGCCTCCTCTCTGTTGAACCCAACATGTCTCCTCTCTGTTGAACCCAACATGTCTCCTCTCTGTTGAACCCAACATGTCTCCTCTCTGTTGAACCCAACATGTCTCCTCTCTGTTGAACCCAACATGTCTCCTCTCTGTTGACCCCAACATGTCTCCTCTCTGTTGAACCCAACATGTCTCCTCTCTGTTGAACCCAACATGTCTCCTCTCTGTTGACCCCAACCTGCCTCCTCTCTGTTGACCCCAACATGTCTCCTCTCTGTTGAACCCAACATCTCTGTTGACCCCAACATGTCTCCTCTCTGTTGAACCCAACATGTCTCCTCTCTGTTGACCCCAACCTGCCTCCTCTCTGTTGACCCCAACATGTCTCCTCTCTGTTGAACCCAACATCTCTGTTGACCCCAACATGTCTCCTCTCTGTTGAACCCAACATGCCTCCTCTCTGTTGACCCCAACATGTCTCCTCTCTGTTGAACCCAACATGTCTCCTCTCTGTTGAACCCAACATGTCTCCTCTCTGTTGAACCCAACATGTCTCCTCTCTGTTGAACCCAACATGTCTCCTCTCTGTTGACCCCAACATGCCTCCTCTCTGTTGAACCCAACATGTCTCCTCTCTGTTGACCCCAACATGTCTCCTCTCTGTTGAACCCAACATGTCTCCTCTCTGTTGGCCCCAACATGTTTCCTCTCTGTTGACCCCAACATGCCTCCTCTCTGTTGAACCCAACATGTCTCCTCTCTGTTGACCCCAACATGTCTCCTCTCTGTTGAACCCAACATGTCTCCTCTCTGTTGGCCCCAACATGTCTCCTCTCTGTTGACCCCAACATGCCTCCTCTCTGTTGAACCCAACATGCCTCCTCTCTGTTGACCCCAACATGTCTCCTCTCTGTTGACCCCAACATGTCTCCTCTCTGTTGAACCCAACATGTCTCCTCTCTGTTGACCCCAACATGTCTCCTCTCTGTTGAACCCAACATGTCTCCTCTCTGTTGACCCTAACATGTCTCCTCTCTGTTGACCCCAACATGCCTCCTCTCTGTTGACCCCAACATGTCTCCTCTCTTTTGACCCCAACATGTCTCCTCTCTGTTGACCCCAACATGTCTCCTCTCTGTTGAACCCAACATGCCTCCTCTCTGTTGACCCCAACATCTCTGTTGAACCCAACATGTCTCCTCTCTGTTGACCCCAACATCTCTGTTGAACCCAACATGTCTCCTCTCTGTACAGAGAGAGAGAGAGATACTCTCACAGTGTTCTGGGCCAGACAGGAAGTCAGAGAGAGCTGGAACAGAGAGAGAGAGATACTCACAGTGTTCTGGGCCAGACAGGAAGTCAGAGAGAGCTGGACCAGAGAGAGAGAGATACTCTCACAGTGTTCTGGGCCAGACAGGAAGTCAGAGAGAGCTGGAACAGAGAGAGAGAGATACTCTCACAGTGTTCTGGGCCAGACAGGAAGTCAGAGAGAGCTGGAACAGAGAGAGAGAGATACTCACAGTGTTCTGGGCCAGACAGGAAGTCAGAGAGAGCTGGAACAGAGAGAGAGAGATACTCTCACAGTGTTCTGGGCCAGACAGGAAGTCAGAGAGAGCTGGACCAGAGAGAGAGAGATACTCTCACAGTGTTCTGGGCCAGACAGGAAGTCTCTTCCTTTGTTTGTTTTGGGTTACGCCACATTACTTCTGTTGTAATGGTCTGAGACCATTACAACAGTGGTTTCGATTACTTGGT
The DNA here is from genome assembly GCF_023373465.1 of Oncorhynchus keta. Lineage (NCBI taxonomy): Eukaryota > Metazoa > Chordata > Actinopteri > Salmoniformes > Salmonidae > Oncorhynchus > Oncorhynchus keta. The sequence continues at coordinate 65,557 of NW_026280048.1, read as the reverse complement.
GATAAGTGTGGTAATACAAGCCTGGCTCTCTGTCACTCACCCTGAAATCTCTGGAGAGTCCTGGTGCTTGGACTAGCACTGTCATACAGTCCAACACTACATACCACTCTCTCAGGAGTGTGTGTGTGTGTGGTGTGTGGTGTGTGGTGTGTGGGTGTGTGTGTGTGTGTGCGCATGTCTGTCTGTGTGTTTGTGTGTGTGTGTGTGTGTGTGTGTGTGTGTGTATCACCCAATCTTCCCCCAGAGGCCAGCAGAGGTAAACAGAGGGCCTGTTTCTCTCACCAGCATTCTAGACATACCAATGGGTCCCTGGAGGGCTGGGCTGCACGGATGCACACCCTTGTGTGTGTGTGTGTGTGTGTGTGTGTGTGTGTGTGTGTGTGTGTGTGTGTGTGTGTGTGTGTGTGTGTGTGTGTGTGTGTGTGTGTGTGTGTGTGTGTGTGTGTGTGTGTGTGTGTGTGTGTGTGTGTGTGGACGTAACGCTGCTGGACATGACATGTATGTTTAATGGGGCTCAGTGTGTGTGCAGCACAGTTCAGTTCAGTGAGTTAGTGGAGGTCAATAAGGGGATCCAGACATTCTCAAGTGTGTGTGTTCCTTATATTGAGTTGCAACAACCACCCCCATTTTCACTCAGAACAGCCTCAATTCGTTGGGGGATGGACTCTGCAAGGTGTGGAAAGTGTTCCACAGGGATGCTGGCCCATGTTGACTCTACAAGGTGTGGAAAGGGTTCCACAGGGATGCTGGCCCATGTTGACTCTCTACAAGGTGTGGAAAGGGTTCCACAGGGATGCTGGCCCATGTTGACTCTACAAGGTGTGGAAAGGGTTCCACAGGGATGCTGGCCCATGTTGACTCTACAAGGTGTGGGAAAGGGTTCCACAGGGATGCTGGCCCATGTTGACTCTACAAGGTGTGGGAAAGTGTTCCACAGGGATGCTGGCCCATGTTGACTCTACAAGGTGTGGGAAAGTGTTCCACAGGGATGCTGGCCCATGTTGACTCTACAAGGTGTGGAAAGTGTTCCACAGGGATGCTGGCCCATGTTGACTCTACAAGGTGTGGAAAGGGTTCCACAGGGATGCTGGCCCATGTTGACTCTGCAAGGTGTGGGAAAGTGTTCCACAGGGATGCTGGCCCATGTTGACTCCAACGCTTCCCACAGTTGGGTCCATACAGGACATTTAAGGCCCAGTGTTTTGTCAAATGAATAATGTTATTATTCTCTTTGTTATTTTTTTCATTGGGTGTTGCAGCAGCCTCAGCTCCTCTGCTTCCCCAGCTATGGATGGAACATTCTTGACACACTGTCACAACTTCCACCGAAGTTATCTCCCCTGCCTGTTGGGGCTCGGCGGTCGTTCCACCGGCCTACTAGAAGTTATCTCCCCTGCCTGTTGGGGCTCGGCGGTCGTCGTCACCGGCCTACTAGAAGTTATCTCCCTGCCTGTTGGGGCTCGGCGGTCGTCGTCACCGGCCTACTAGTGTCCCCTGCCTGTTGGGGCTGCCCCATGTTGATCTCCCCTGCCTGTTGGGGTGTGGAACTAGGGTGCCTGTTCGGGCCTTGGCGGTCGTCGTCACCGGCCTACTAGAGGCCTGTTGGGGGCGGGGCTCGGCCCATGTTGACCGGCCTACTAGAAGGCCTGTGGGGCGGGGCTCGGCGGTCGTCGTCACCGGCCTACTAGAAGTTATCTCCCCTGCCTGTTGGGGCTCGGCGGTCGTCGTCACCGGCCTACTAGAAGTTATCTCCCCTGCCTGTTGGGGCTCGGTGGTCGTCGTCAGCGGCCTACTAGAAGTTATCTCCCCTGCCTGTTCGGGCTCGGCGGTTCGTCACCGGTCCACTAGAAGTTATCTCCCCTGCCTGTTGGGGCTCGGGTGCCTGTTGGGGCTCGGCGGTGTCGTCACCGGCCTACTAGGTTATCTCCCCTGCCTGTTCGGGCGGGGCTTGGCGACCGGCCTACTAGAAGTTATCTCCCCTGCCTGTTGGGGCGGGGCTCGGCGGTCGTCGTCAACTAGAAGTTATCTCCCCTGCCTGTTGGGGCGGGGCTCGGCGGTCGTTGTCACCGGCCTACTAGGGCCTGTTGGGGCTCGGCGGTCGTCGTCACCGGCCTACTAGGTTATCTCCCTGCCTGTTGGGGCTCGGTGGTCGTCGTCAGCGGCCTACTAGGAACAGCTCGGCGGTCGTGACCGGTCCACTAGAAGTTATCTCCCCTGCCTGTTGGGGCTCGGCGGTGTCGTCACCGGCCTACTAGAAGTTATCTCCCCTGCCTGTTCGGGCTTGGCGGTCGTCGTCACCGGTCCACTAGAAGTTATCTCCCCTGCCTGTTGGGGCTCGGCGGTTTGTCACCGGCCTACTAGAAGTTATCTCCCCTGCCTGTTGGGGCTCGGGGTCGTTAGAAGTTATCTCCCTGCCTGTTGGGGCTCAGGTCGTTGTCACCGGCCTACTAGAAGTTATCTCCCCTGCCTGTTCGGGCGGGGCTCTGCGGTCGTCGTCACCGGCCTACTAGAAGTTATCTCCCTGCCTGTTCGGGCGGGGCTCGCGGTCGTCGTCACCGGCCTGAAGTTATCTCCCCTGCCTGTTGGGGCTCGGTGGTCGTCGTCAGCGGCCTACTAGAAGTTATCTCCCCTGCCTGTTGGGGCTCGCGGTCGTCGTCAGCGGCCTACTAGAAGTTATCTCCCCTGCCTGTTCGGGCTCGGCGGTCGTCGTCACCGGTCCACTAGAAGTTATCTCCCCTGCCTGTTGGGGCTCGGCGGTCGTCGTCACCGGCCTACTAGAAGTTATCTCCCCTGCCTGTTGGGGCTCGGCGGTGTTGGGGCCTACTAGAAGTTATCTCCGATGCCTGTTGGGGCTCGGCGGTCGTTGTCACCGGCCTACTAGAAGTTATCTCCCCTGCCTGTTCGGGCGGGGCTCGGCGGTCTCACCGGTCCACTAGAAGTTATCTCCCTGCCTGTTGGGGCTCGGCGGTCGTTGTCACCGGCCTACTAGAAGTTATCTCCCCTGCCTGTTGGGGCGGGGCTCGGCGTCGTCGTTCACCGGCCTACTAGAAGTTATCTCCCCTGCCTGTTGGGGCGGGGCTCGGCGGTCGTCGTCACCGGCCTACTAGAAGTTATCTCCCCTGCCTGTTGGGGCTCGGCGTCGTCGTCACCGGCCTACTAGAAGTTATCTCCCCTGCCTGTTGGGGCTCGGTGGTCGTCGTCAGCGGCCTACTAGAAGTTATCTCCCCTGCCTGTTCGGGCTCGGCGGGGGGGGCTCCCCTGCCTGTTGGGGCTCGGCGGTCGTCGTCACCGGCCTACTAGAAGTTATCTCCCCTGCCTGTTGGGGCTCGTCTTCACCGGCCTACTAGAAGTTATCTCCCCTGCCTGTTGGGGCGGGGCTCGGCGGTCGTCGTCACCGGCCTACTAGAAGTTATCTCCCCTGCCTGTTGGGGCGGGGCTCGGCGTCACCGGCCTACTAGAAGTTATCTCCCCTGCCTGTTGGGGCGGGGCTCGGCGGTCGTCGTCACCGGCCTACTAGAAGTTATCTCCCCTGCCTGTTGGGGCTCGGCGGTCGTCGTCACCGGCCTACTAGAAGTTATCTCCCCTGCCTGTTGGGGCTCGGTGGTCGTCGTCAGCGGCCTACTAGAAGGCCTGTTCGGGCTCGGCGGTCGTCGTCACCGGTCCACTAGAAGTTATCTCCCCTGCCTGTTGGGGCTCGGGGCTACTAGAAGTTATCTCCCCTGCCTGTTCGGGCTTGGCGGTCGTCGTCACCGGTCCACTAGAAGTTATCTCCTGCCTCACTCGGCGGCCTACTCCCCTGCCTGTTGGGGCTCGGCGGTCGTTGTCACCGACTAGAAGTTATCTCCCTGCCTGTTGGGGCTCGGGCGGTCGTCTTCACCGGCCTACTAGAAGTTATCTCCCCTGCCTGTTGGGCGGGGCTCGGCGGTCGTCGGGGCCTACTAGAAGTTATCTCCCCTGCCTGTTGGGGCTCGGCGGTCGTTGTCACCGGCCTACTAGAAGTTATCTCCCCTGCCTGTTGGGGCTCGTCGTTGTCACCGGCCTACTACTAGAAGTTATCTCCCCTGCCTGTTCGGGCGGGGCTCGGCGGTCGTCGTCACCGGCCTACTAGAAGTTATCTCCCCTGCCTGTTGGGGCGGGGCTCGGCGGTCGTCGTCACCAGTCTACTAGAAGTTATCTCCCCTGCCTGTTGGGGCTCGGGGCTCGTCGTCACCGGCCTACTAGGTTATCTCCCCTGCCTGTTGGGGCTCGGCGGTCGTCGTCACCGGCCTACTAGTTATCTCCCCTGCCTGTTGGGGCTCGGCGGTCGTCGTCACACTAGAAGTTATCTCCCTGCCTGTTGGGGCTCGGCGGTCGTCGTCACCGGCCTACTAGAAGTTATCTCCCCTGCCTGTTAGGGCCTGTTGGGGCTCGGCGGTCGTCTTCACCGGCCTACTACTCCCCTGCCTGTTGGGGCGGGGCTCGGCGGTCGTCGTCACCGCCTACTAGAAGTTATCTCCCCTGCCTGTTCGGGCGGGGCTTGGCGGTCGTCGTCACCGGCCTACTAGAAGTTATCTCCCCTGCCTGTTGGGGCGGGGCTCGGCGGTCGTCGTCACCGGCCTACTAGAAGTTATCTCCCCTGCCTGTTGGGGCGGGGCTCGGCGGTCGTCTTCTCCCTGCCTGTTGGGGCTCGGCGGTCGTCGTCACCGGCCTACTAGAAGTTATCTCCCCTGCCTGTTGGGGCTGCCTGTTGGGCCTGTTCGGGCTCGGCGGTCGTCGTCACCGGTCCACTAGTTATCTCCCTGCCTGTTGGGGCTCGGCGGTCGTCGTCACCGGCCTACTAGAAGTTATCTCCCCTGCCTGTTGGGGCTCGGCGGTCGTCGTCACCGGCCTACTAGAAGTTATCTCCCCTGCCTGTTCGGGCGGGGCTCGGTCGTCACCGGCCTACTAGAAGTTATCTCCCCTGCCTGTTGGGGCGGGGCTCGGTGGTCGTCGTCACCGGCCTACTAGAAGTTATCTCCCTGCCTGTTGGGGCGGGGCTCGGGGCTCCGGCCTACTAGAAGTCTCCCCTGCCTGTTGGGGCTCGGCGGTCGTCTCACTACTAGAAGTTATCTCCCCTGCCTGTTGGGGCTGGGGCGGGGCTCCCCTGCCTGTTCGGGCTCGGCGGTCGTCGTCACCGGCCACTACTACCGACTAGTTATCTCCCCTGCCTGTTCGGGCTTGGCGGTCGTCGTCACCGGTGTCCCCTGCCTGTTGGGGCTCGGGGCTCCGGCCTACTAGAAGTTATCTCCCCTGCCTGTTGGGGCTCGTACTAGAAGTTATCTCCCCTGCCTGTTGGGGCTCGGCGGTCGTTGTCACCGGCCTACTAGAAGTTATCTCCCCTGCCTGTTGGGCGGGGCTCGGCGGTCGTCGTCACCGGCCTACTAGAAGTTATCTCCCCTGCCTGTTCGGGCGGGGCTCGGCGGTCGTCGTCACCGGCCTACTAGAAGTTATCTCCCCTGCCTGTTGGGGCTCGGTGGTCGTCGTCAGCGGCCTACTATCTCCCTGCCTGTTGGGGCTCGGCGGTCGTCGTCAGCGGCCTACTAGTCTCCCCTGCCTGTTCGGGCTCGGCGGTCGTCGTCACCGGTCCACTAGAAGTTATCTCCCCTGCCTGTTGGGGCGGGGCTCGTCACCGCCTACTAGGTTATCTCCCCTGCCTGTCTCGGCGGTCGTTGTCACCGGCCTACTAGAAGTTATCTCCCCTGCCTGTTGGGGCTCGGCGGTCGTTGTCACCGGCCTACTAGAAGTTATCTCCTGCCTGTTCGGGCGGGGCTCGGCGGTCGTCGTCACCGGTCCACTAGAAGTTATCTCCCCTGCCTGTTGGGGCTCGGCGGTCGTTGTCACCGGCCTACTAGAAGTTATCTCCCTGCCTGTTGGGGGCGGGGCTCGGCGGTCGTCGTCACCGGCCTACTAGAAGTTATCTCCCCTGCCTGTTGGGGCGGGGCTCGGTCACCGGCCTACTAGGCCTGTTGGGGCTCGGCGGTCGTCGTCACCGGCCTACTAGAAGTTATCTCCCCTGCCTGTTGGGGCTCGGTGGTCGTCGTCAGCGGCCTACTAGAAGTTATCTCCCCTGCCTGTTCACCGGCGGTACTCCACTAGAAGTTATCTCCCCTGCCTGTTGGGGCTCGGGGCGTCGTCACCGGCCTACTAGAAGTTATCTCCCCTGCCTGTTGGGGCTCGGCGGTCGTCGTCACCGGCCTACTAGAAGTTATCTCCCCTGCCTGTTCGGGCGGGGCTTGGCGGTCGTCGTCACCGGCCTACTAGAAGTTATCTCCCCTGCCTGTTGGGGCGGGGCTCGGCGGTCGTCGTCACCGGCCTACTAGAAGTTATCTCCCCTGCCTGTTGGGGCTCGGGGTCGTCGGCCTACTAGAAGTTATCTCCCCTGCCTGTCACCGGTCCTACTACTAGAAGTTATCTCCCCTGCCTGTTGGGGCTGCCTGTTGGGCCTGTTCGGGGCTCGGCGGTCGTCGTCACCGGTCCACTAGAAGTTATCTCCCCTGCCTGTTGGGGCTCGGCGGTCGTCGTCACCGGCCTACTAGAAGTTATCTCCCCTGCCTGTTGGGCTTGGCGGGGCACCGGTCCACTAGAAGTTATCTCCCCTGCCTGTTGGGGCTCGGCGGTCGTTGTCACCGGCCTACTAGAAGTTATCTCCCCTGCCTGTTGGGGCTCGGCGGTCGTTGTCACCGGCCTACTAGAAGTTATCTCCCCTGCCTGTTGGGGCTCGGCGGTCGTTGTCACCGGCCTACTAGAAGTTATCTCCCCTGCCTGTTCGGGCGGGGCTCGGCGGTCGTCTCACCGGCCTACTAGAAGTTATCTCCCCTGCCTGTTGGGGCTCGTTGGGGCCTACTAGGTTGGGGCGGGGCTCGGCGGTCGTCGTCACCGGCCTACTAGAAGTTATCTCCCCTGCCTGTTGGGGCTCGGGCGGGGCTCTAGAAGTTATCTCCCCTGCCTGTTGGGGCTCGTGGTCGTCTTCACGGCCTACTAGAAGTTATCTCCCCTGCCTGTTGGGCGGTCGGGCTCCCCTGCCTGTTGGGGCTCGGCGGTCGTCGTCACCGGCCTACTAGAAGTTATCTCCCCTGCCTGTTGGGCTCGGCGGTCGTCGTCACCGGCCTACTAGAAGTTATCTCCCCTGCCTGTTCGGGGCGGGGCTTGGCGGTCGTCGTCACCGGCCTACTAGAAGTTATCTCCCCTGCCTGTTGGGGCGGGGCTCACGGTCGTCGTCACCGGCCTACTAGAAGTTATCTCCCCTGCCTGTTGGGGCGGGGCTCGGTCGTTACGGCCTACTAGAAGTTATCTCCCCTGCCTGTTGGGGCTCGGGGTCGTCGTCACCGGCCTCTAGAAGTTATCTCCCCTGCCTGTTGGGGCTAGGTGGTCGTCACGGCCTACTAGAAGTTATCTCCCCTGCCTGTTCTGGGGGTCGGGGCTCCCCTGCCTGTTGGGGCTCGGCGGTCGTCGTCACCGGCCTACTAGAAGTTATCTCCCTGCCTGTTCGGGCTTGGCGGTCGTCGTGCCTGTTATCTCCCCTGCCTGTGGCTCGGCGGTCGTTGTCACCGGCCTACTAGAAGTTATCTCCCCTGCCTGTTGGGGCTCGGCGGTCGTTCACCGGCCTACTAGAAGTTATCTCCCTGCCTGTTGGGGCTCGGCGGTCGTTGTCACCGGGGCCTGTTCGTCGGCGGTGGCCTACTAGTTATCTCCCCTGCCTGTTCGGGCTCGGCCTGCGGCCTACTAGAAGTTATCTCCCCTGCCTGTTGGGGCGGGGCTCGCGGCCTACTAGTTATCTCCCCTGCCTGTTCGGGCTCGGCGGTCTACTCCACTAGAAGTTATCTCCCCTGCCTGTTGGGGCTCGGCGGTCGTCGTCACCGGCCTACTAGAAGTTATCTCCCTGCCTGTTGGGGCTCGGCGGTCGTTGTCACCGGCCTACTAGAAGTTATCTCCGATGCCTGTTGGGGCTCGGCGGTCGTTGTCACCGGCCTACTGAAGTTATCTCCCCTGCCTGTTGGGGGGGCTCGGCGGTCGTCGTCACCGGTCCACTAGAAGTTATCTCCCCTGCCTGTTGGGGCTCGGCGGTCGTTGTCACCGGCCTACTAGAAGTTATCTCCCCTGCCTGTTGGGGCGGGGCTCGGCGGTCGTCGTCACCGGCCTACTAGAAGTTATCTCCCCTGCCTGTTGGGGCCTCGGCGGTCGTCGTCACCGGCCTACTAGAAGTTATCTCCCCTGCCTGTTGGGGCTCGGCGGTCGTCGTCACCGGCCTACTAGAGAACAGCGGCCTACTAGAAGTTATCTCCCCTGCCTGTTCGGGGCTCGGCGGTCGTCGTCACCGGTCCACTAGAAGTTATCTCCCCTGCCTGTTGGGGCTCGGCGGTCGTCGTCACCGGCCTACTAGAAGTTATCTCCCCTGCCTGTTGGGGCTCGGCGGTCGTCGTCACCGGCCTACTAGAAGTTATCTCCCTGCCTGTTCGGGCGGGGCTTGGCGGTCGTCGTCACCGGCCTACTAGAAGTTATCTCCCCTGCCTGTTGGGGCGGGGCTCGGCGGTCGTCGTCACCGGCCTACTAGGATTATCTCCCCTGCCTGTTGGGGCGGGGCTCGGCGGTCGTCGTCACCGGCCTACTAGAAGTTATCTCCCCTGCCTGTTGGGGCTCGGCGGTCGTCGTCACCGGCCTACTAGAAGTTATCTCCCCTGCCTGTTGGGGCTCGGTGGTCGTCGCCAGCGGCCTACTAGAAAACTCGGCGGTCGTCGTCACCGGCCTACTAGAAGTTATCTCCCCTGCCTGTTCGGGCTTGGCGGTCCGTCGTCACCGGTCCACTAGAAGTTATCTCCCTGCCTGTTGGGGCTCGGCGGTCGTTGTCACCGGCCTACTAGAAGTTATCTCCCCTGCCTGTTGGGGCTCGGCGGTCGTTGTCACCGGCCTACTAGAAGTTATCTCCCCTGCCTGTTGGGGCTCGGCGGTCGTTGTCACCGGCCTACTAGAAGTTATCTCCCCTGCCTGTTCGGGCGGGGCTCGGCGGTCGTCGTCACCGGCCTACTAGAAGTTATCTCCCCTGCCTGTTGGGGCTCGGCGGTCGTTGTCACCGGCCTACTAGAAGTTATCTCCCCTGCCTGTTGGGGCTCGGCGGTCGTTGTCACCGGCCTACTAGAAGTTATCTCCCTGCCTGTTGGGGCGGGGCTCGGCGGTCGTCGTCACCGGCCTACTAGAAGTTATCTCCCTGCCTGTTCGGGCGGGGCTCGGCGGTCGTCGTCACCGGCCTACTAGAAGTTATCTCCCCTGCCTGTTGGGGCTCGGTGGTCAAAGGTCAGCGGCCTACTAGAAGTTATCTCCCCTGCCTGTTGGGGCTCGGCGGTCGTCGTCAGCGGCCTACTAGAAGTTATCTCCCTGCCTGTTCGGGCTCTGTCGTCACCGGTCCACTAGAAGTTATCTCCCCTGCCTGTTGGGGCTCGGCGGTCGTCGTCACCGGCCTACTAGAAGTTATCTCCCCTGCCTGTTGGGGCTCGGGGTCGTTGTCACCGGCCTACTACTCCGATGCCTGTTGGGGCTACCGGCCTACTAGAAGTTATCTCCCCTGCCTGTTGGGGCGGGGCTCGGCGGTCATCGTCACCGGTCCACTAGAAGTTATCTCCCCTGCCTGTTGGGGCTCGGCGGTCGTTGTCACCGGCCTACTAGAAGTTATCTCCCCTGCCTGTTGGGGGGGCTCGGCGGTCGTCGTCACCGGCCTACTAGAAGTTATCTCCCCTGCCTGTTGGGGCTCGGTGGTCGTCGTCAGCGGCCTACTAGAAGTTATCTCCCCTGCCTGTTGGGGCTCGGCGGTCGTCGTCAGCGGCCTACTAGAAGTTATCTCCCTGCCTGTTCGGGGCTCGGCGGTCGTCGTCACCGGTCCTACTAGAAGTTATCTCCCCTGCCTGTTGGGGCTCGGCGGTCGTCGTCACCGGCCTACTAGAAGTTATCTCCCTGCCTGTTGGGGCTCGGCGGTCGTTGTCACCGGCCTACTAGAAGTTATCTCCGATGCCTGTTGGGGCTCGGCGGTCGTTGTCACCGGCCTACTAGAAGTTATCTCCCCTGCCTGTTCGGGGCGGGGCTCGGCGGTCGTCGCCTCCCCTGCCTGTTGGGGCTCGGCGGTCGTTGTCACCGGCCTACTAGACCATCTCCCCTGCCTGTTCGGGGCGGGGCTCGGCGGTCGTCGTCACCGGTCTACTAGCCGCCACAGATCCCTTTTTCGTTGTCTGTTTGTCTTGTCTTATTAGTTGCACCTGTTTCTATTTGTGTGCTTGATGGGCTTCCTTATTTATAGTTCGTTCTGGATTACTCATATGTTACGTGTGTATGTGTGTTGTTGCTGTTCCCTGGATTACCTGTTACGTGTGTATGTGTGTTGTTGCTGTTCGTTCTGGATTACTCACCGTGTGTATGTGTGTTTTTGTGGTGTTCGTTCTGGATTACTCTCCCGTCCCTCATGTGCTGTGCGCCTCTGGATTACTCATATGTTACGTGTGTATGTGTGTTTTGTTGGTGTTCGTTCTGGATTACTCATATGTTACGTGTGTATGTGTGTTTTGTTGGTGTTCGTTCTGGATTACTCTATGTTACGTGTACCCTGTTTTGTTGGTGTTGTTGGTTACTCATATGTTACGTGTGTTGTGTGTTCTGGGATTACCCTGTTACGTGTGTATGTGTGGTTGTTGGTGTTCGTTCTCTGGACCTGGTACCCTGGTGTGGTGGGTTGTTGGTGTTCGTTCTCTGGACCTGGTACCCTGGTGTGTTGGTTTGGTCCACATTTTCCGTGACCTGTTTTGTGGGGGATTATTTTTCTGTGCGATATTAAAAGTGTTTTTTTTATGCTCTCTGCGCCTGACTGCTTCAAGTTCCTTGGTGTCCCTCACGCACCAAGTTACCTGTGACACACACACTAAACTATTTGGGTGTGAAAACCTCAGCAGCGTTGCATTTCTTGACACAAACCGGTGCGGCTGGCACCTACTACACCCCGTTCAAAGGCACTTAAAGCTGAGCTGTAGGGGACGAGAGCTTCAAGTTCCCTGGTGTTCAAAACACTAAGGACCCATCATGGTCCAAACACAGCAACACAGTTCTGAAGAGGGTTCGACAGGGGCAGAACGACAGATTTGTACCTTGTCAGCTCGGGGGTATGAACTTGCAACCTTCTGGTTACTAGTCCAACACTCTAACCACTAGGCTACCCTGTCGCCTCTACACTCTAACCACTAGGCTACCCTGTCGCCTCTACACTCTAACCACTAGGCTACCCTGTCGCCTCTACACTCTAACCACTAGGCTACCCTGTCGCCTCTACACTCCCACTGGCTACCCTGTCGCCTCTACACTCTAACCACTAGGCTACCCTGTCGCCTCTACACTCTAACCACTAGGCTACCCTGTCGCCTCTACACTCTAACCACTAGGCTACCCTGTCGCCTCTACACTCTAACCACTAGGCTACCCTGTCGCCTCTACACTCTAACCACTAGGCTACCCTGTCGCCTCTACACTCTAACCACTAGGCTACCCTGTCGCCTCTACACTCTAACCACTAGGCTACCCTGTCGCCTCTACACTCTAACCACTAGGCTACCCTGCCGCCTCTACACTCTAACCACTAGGCTACCCTGTCGCCTCTACACTCTAACCACTAGGCTACCCTGTCGCCTCTACACTCTAACCACTAGGCTACCCTGTCGCCTCTACACTCTAACCACTAGGCTACCCTGTCGCCTCTACACTCTAACCACTAGGCTACCCTGTCGCCTCTACACTCTAACCACTAGGCTACCCTGTCGCCTCTACACTCTAACCACTAGGCTACCCTGTCGCCTCTACACTCTAACCACTAGGCTACCCTGTCGCCTCTACACTCTAACCACTAGGCTACCCTGTCGCCTCTACACTCTAACCACTAGGCTACCCTGCCACCTCTACACTCTAACCACTAGGCTACCCTGCCGCCTCTACACTCTAACCACTAGGCTACCCTGTCGCCTCTACACTCTAACCACTAGGCTACCCTGTCGCCTCTACACTCTAACCACTAGGCTACCCTGTCGCCTCTACACTCTAACCACTAGGCTACCCTGTCGCCTCTACACTCTAACCACTAGGCTACCCTGTCGCCTCTACACTCTAACCACTAGGCTACCCTGGCACCTCTACACTCTAACCACTAGGCAACCCTGTCGCCTCTACACTCTAACCACTAGGCTACCCTGTCGCCTCTACACTCTAACCACTAGGCTACCCTGGCACCTCTACACTCTAACCACTAGGCTACCCTGCCGCCTCTACACTCTAACCACTAGGCTACCCTGTCGCCTCTACACTCTAACCACTAGGCTACCCTGTCGCCTCTACACTCTAACCACTAGGCTACCCTGGCACCTCTACACTCTAACCACTAGGCAACCCTGTCGCCTCTACACTCTAACCACTAGGCTACCCTGTCAATCTACACTCTAACCACTAGGCTACCCTGGCACCTCTACACTCTAACCACTAGGCTACCCTGCCGCCCCACAATCTACATTAACAATCTAAATGGACCAAAAAGAGACAATAGAAAAAACTGTCAATGGCAATGTGAAAAATGATGGTAACTAGTCTGACATAATACAGGTTAAATAATACAGGTTAAATGTTTGTTTTTAAATGTAAGCCAGGGGCGGGATCAGTCATGTAGGCCCTGGAGGGGTGAACATCTCCTGCTCTGACTGCAGTCTGGACGTGGAGGGGTGAACATCTCCTGCTCTGACTGCAGTCTGGACGTGGAGGGGTGAACATCTCCTGCTCTGACTGCAGTCTGGACGTGGAGGGGTGAACATCTCCTGCTCTGACTGCAGTCTGGACGTGGAGGGGTGAACATCTCCTGCTCTGACTGCAGTCTGGACGTGGAGGGGTGAACATCTCCTGCTCTGACTGCAGTCTGGACGTGGAGGGTGAACATCTCCTGCTCTGACTGCAGTCTGGACGTGGAGGGGTGAACATCTCCTGCTCTGACTGCAGTCTGGACGTGGAGGGGTGAACATCTCCTGCTCTGACTGCAGTCTGGACGTGGAGGGGTGAACATCTCCTGCTCTGACTGCAGCTGGGAGGGACTGCTGCGCAAGGACTGGGCCGCCTGTGATTGCTTTGGGACTGGGTGGGGCCCACGGCACCCGCTGCTCGTTGAAAGGAGTATGAACGATACGTACTGTCACGTCAGTCTCCAATAACACCAGAAAAATTTGCTAGATTTGTTGCTAGTCGCTTTTTTGAAAATATGTCGTTAGAGAGGTCTGAATACCCGCTAAATATAGTGACAGTGACCTCAGCTCAGCCAATGAGAAAACCGGGCCGACCCATCTTGGTAGGGGTGGCCGGCTATTTCCCACTTGTCAACCAAAGACTCATTATATTTTAGGTACAACAGATAGATTGCACAAAAATATATATAAGTAAATCTTATCAGGCCCACGGGCTGCCTGTCATGTCACCTTTTTCATTGTTTTTTGTTGTATATATTTATTTATATATAAGTGTGTGTCAATTTCGAGCAGCCCACCCAACAAAAAATGGTCCAGTCCATCTGGTTTTTGCCAGACAGCCAATCCCCCGTGTGTCTGTGTGCGTGTCAGTTTATCAGTGTCAATAGGGGCTATCCAGTCTTGATTAACCATGTGGAACAGGGCAGGGCCACTTCAACCAACTGATGTAATATCTCAACGTTACTGCCTCCCAAATACCACCCTATTCCCTATGTAGTGCACTGCTTTAGACCAGAGCCCTATGGCCAATGGCACCCTATTCCTTATGTAGTGCACTACTTTAGACCAGAGCCCTATGGCCAATGGCACCCTATTCCCTATGTAGTGCACTACTTTAGACCAGAGCCCTATGGCCAATGGCACCCTATTCTCTATGTAGTGCACTGCTTTAGACCAGAGCCTTATGGCCAATGGCACTCTATTCCCTATGTAGTGCACTACTTTAGACCAGAGCCCTATGGCCAATGGCACCCTATTCCCTATGTAGTGCACTGCTTTAGACCAGAGCCTTATGGCCAATGGCACTCTATTCCCTATGTAGTGCACTGCTTTAGACCAGAGCCCTATGGCCAATGGCACCCTATTCCCTATGTAGTGCACTGCTTTAGACCAGAGCCTTATGGCCAATGGCACTCTATTCCCTATGTAGTGCACTACTTTAGACCAGAGCCCTATGGCCAATGGCACCCTATTCCCTATGTAGTGCACTGCTTTAGACCAGAGCCCTATGGCCAATGGCACCCTATTCCTTATGTAGTGCATTACTTTAGACCAGAGCCCTATGGCCAATGGCACCCTATTCCCTATGTAGTGCACTACTTTAGACCAGAGCCCTATGGCCAATGGCACCATATTCCCTATGTAGTGCACTGCTTTAGACCAGAGCCCTATGGCCAATGGCACCCTATTCCCTATGTAGTGCACTGCTTTAGACCAGAGCCTTATGGCCAATGGCACTCTATTCCCTATGTAGTGCACTACTTTAGACCAGAGCCCTATGGCCAATGGCACCCTATTCCCTATGTAGTGCACTGCTTTAGACCAGAGCCTTATGGCCAATGGCACTCTATTCCCTATGTAGTGCACTACTTTAGACCAGAGCCCTATGGCCAATGGCACCCTATTCCCTATGTAGTGCACTGCTTTAGACCAGAGCCTTATGGCCAATGGCACTCTATTCCCTATTACAGTTCACTACTTTAGACCATGGCACATAGGAGTCTGATCCAAAGTAGTACATAATATGCAACAGGATCTCATTTGGGACTAAGACTTTGTCTTGTTAGAATGTAAAACAAACACAAGCCTCAATGAATATAGTATTGATGATTGAAAAAACATATTTTTCTTAAAATATATGAATTGGTTGACATGATAGATAGATCAAATAAGAACACTGAAATTAGATAGTTGATGTGTTTAGTTTTCTGTCCCTACAAAGTGTTTTTAGTGAACGATTTTACAGCAGTGTGGGAATAAAAAAATTAAATACCCATCGAAAAGAGACCAATTTGTTTATTTTCCACTCCAACCACCCTTGTTAAAATGTAATCTGCAACGACACACTGGCTAAGCAATTTCCAAGGAACGTTTAACTTGAATACCGCTGTGGGGTTGGTAGCAGCCTTTAGCCTGCTGTATAGTTCAGGAAAACAAACAGTCCCAAATAATAGTTGGAGCGGGAGCCTGGCGGCAGTGACGAACCGACGTGCGTAGGGCGGTGTTCTCACGTAAAGAAAAGCGTGCGTGTGGCTGTGGTACATCTGGAATAGTGCTTCAAGTATCTACAGCGGGATCTGTGCACTAGCTGGGATCGCTTCAACTCCTTAAACTCTTTGACACTCATTTTTAAAGGGACATTTTACCACAGTCGTTGCTTTCTGTAAGTTGATACAATATGGAATTTTAATTTACCGTTTTTTTCTCTTCTTTTCTTTCAAAGGATGAATATCCCGATAGTTTTATTGATTTAATTTCTCCTCCTCCCACTAACGGAATGTATCAACTTTATTCTTTAATCAAGTTGGGTTGATTTATTTTCATCTGATTGGCCCACAGCTGCGTTTTCATCAATTATTCGAATTTATTTTTGATAAATTGTAATCGAATAGTTTTTTGGGGGGAGTTTGTAGAATTCTTGAACGACTCATCGTTTCATTTTGTCTAGTAAATAACCGTCCACTCCAGACAGGCGCACAACTGAGCTGCGTTGGTGGAGTTCTCCACAGGCATATCGAGCTGTTTTGATCATGCATTGATTTGCAGTTCGTTTTATATCTCAACTCGGCTACTCACTTGTCGTTTCAAAACGTCTATGGAAACTTTCTAAGTAGAGTGCGACTGTTGTTGTTTATATATATTTTTTTTCTCCCAACGATGTGCTCTCTGCTGCATTAATAATATTGATGTACGTGTTTAATTGGTTGTAAATATTTTACATTGTTCTCAAGACTATAGTCTTGAGGAGTTGGGACATTCCTCTAACTCCGTGCATTTATCCACTCCAATGTTACGGGATTCATACTTTTCAATTTGAAGTAAACATATGGGTTTGATGAGTAAATGTGGAAATGGCGCCACCTGGTGTCAATATGAAGTACCACTTCAAGTAATTGATGCTGAATCAGTACGGTAGACCTCTGGTCTGATACCTGTGGTTCCTGTGTGTTTGTCTCCACGTGTAGATCTATCAGAAAATGCTGCTCATCCTGCTCGGAGTGCTCATCTTGCACCTCATCATCCTGGTCTTACTGTTTGTCTCAACAATTGCCAATGTGAGTAACTATGATATTGTTGTCTATACCCTACTATAATACAATGTGAGTAGCTATGATATTGCTGCCTACTGTACTATAGCACTGTGTGTGTGTGTGTGTCAGTAAGACAGTGTAGTCAATAGGGGCTATCCAGGCTTGTTTAACCATCTGGGACAGGGCAGGGTCGCTTCAATTAACTGATGTGTCAGATCTGGGCTCAAATATTTCAGCATTTGATTGAACCTGAATCACTCCAAATGGGCGTGGTTGCTTGCACTTTTGGGACGACACTATATAATGTGATTGGTTCCATTGTGTCCAAACAAGCTGGATCAAGCTAAACTTTTAGAGAGTAAACAAATGCTATTTGAACCTGTGTGAGGTGATGGGCGTATGTAGTTTCACGATGGACCTGGGAACCTCTTGTCCTACTTTTAGCAGGCTATGCACATGTTGTGGTGGTGGTGGGGGGGGGTGAGTTCATTGAGTGTTCTGTGTTTTCAGGCTGTTTCATAGATGTGTCTGGGTGTTAAGGCTGTTTCATAGATGTGTCTGGGTGTTAAGGCTGTTTCATAGATGTGTCTGGGTGTTAAGGCTGTTTCATAGATGTGTCTGGGTGTTAAGGCTGTTTCATAGATGTGTCTGGGTGTTAAGGCTGTTTCATAGATGTGTCTGGGTGTTAAGGCTGTTTCATAGATGTGTCTGGGTGTTAAGGCTGTTTCATAGATGTGTCTGGGTGTTAAGGCTGTTTCATAGATGTGTCTGGGTGTTAAGGCTGTTTCATAGATGTGTCTGTGTGTTTTCAGGCTGTTTCATAGATGTGTCTGGGTGTTAAGGCTGTTTCATAGATGTGTCTGTGTGTTAAGGCTGTTTCATAGATGTGTCTGGGTGTTAAGGCTGTTTCATGGATGTGTCTGGGTGTTAAGGCTGTTTCATAGATGTGTCTGGGTGTTAAGGCTGTTTCATAGATGTGTCTGGGTGTTAAGGCTGTTTCATAGATGTGTCTGGGTGTTAAGGCTGTTTCATAGATGTGTCTGGGTGTTAAGGCTGTTTCATAGATGTGTCTGGGTGTTAAGGCTGTTTCATAGATGTGTCTGGTTGTTAAGGCTGTTTCATAGATGTGTCTGGGTGTTAAGGCTGTTTCATAGATGTGTCTGTGTGTTAAGGCTGTTTCATAGATGTGTCTGTGTGTTAAGGCTGTTTCATAGATGTGTCTGGGTGTTAAGGCTGTTTCATAGATGTGTCTGGGTGTTAAGGCTGTTTCATAGATGTGTCTGGGTGTTAAGGCTGTTTCATAGATGTGTCTGGGTGTTAAGGCTGTTTCATAGATGTGTCTGGGTGTTAAGGCTGTTTCATAGATGTGTCTGGGTGTTAAGGCTGTTTCATAGATGTGTCTGGGTGTTAAGGCTGTTTCATAGATGTGTCTGGGTGTTAAGGCTGTTTCATAGATGTGTCTGGGTGTTAAGGCTGTTTCATAGATGTGTCTGGGTGTTAAGGCTGTTTCATAGATGTGTCTGGGTGTTAAGGCTGTTTCATAGATGTGTCTGTGTGTTAAGGCTGTTTCATAGATGTGTCTGTGTTAAGGCTGTTTCATAGATGTGTCTGGGTGTTAAGGCTGTTTCATAGATGTGTCTGGGTGTTAAGGCTGTTTCATAGATGTGTCTGGGTGTTAAGGCTGTTTCATAGATGTGTCTGGGTGTTAAGGCTGTTTCATAGATGTGTCTGGGTGTTAAGGCTGTTTCATAGATGTGTCTGGGTGTTAAGGCTGTTTCATAGATGTGTCTGGGTGTTAAGGCTGTTTCATAGATGTGTCTGGGTGTTAAGGCTGTTTCATAGATGTGTCTGGGTGTTAAGGCTGTTTCATAGATGTGTCTGGGTGTTAAGGCTGTTTCATAGATGTGTCTGGGTGTTAAGGCTGTTTCATAGATGTGTCTGGGTGTTAAGGCTGTTTCATAGATGTGTCTGGGTGTTAAGGCTGTTTCATAGATGTGTCTGGGTGTTAAGGCTGTTTCATAGATGTGTCTGGGTGTTAAGGCTGTTTCATAGATGTGTCTGGGTGTTAAGGCTGTTTCATAGATGTGTCTGGGTGTTAAGGCTGTTTCATAGATGTGTCTGGGTGTTAAGGCTGTTTCATAGATGTGTCTGGGTGTTAAGGCTGTTTCATAGATGTGTCTGGGTTAAGTTAAGATGCTGTTTCATAGATGTGTCTGTGTGTTAAGGCTGTTTCATAGATGTGTCTGGGTGTTAAGGCTGTTTCATAGATGTGTCTGGGTGTTAAGGCTGTTTCATAGATGTGTCTGGGTGTTAAGGCTGTTTCATAGATGTGTCTGGGTGTTAAGGCTGTTTCATAGATGTGTCTGGGTGTTAAGGCTGTTTCATAGATGTGTCTGGGTGTTAAGGCTGTTTCATAGATGTGTCTGGGTGTTAAGGCTGTTTCATAGATGTGTCTGGGTGTTAAGGCTGTTTCATAGATGTGTCTGGGTGTTAAGGCTGTTTCATAGATGTGTCTGGGTGTTAAGGCTGTTTCATAGATGTGTCTGTGTGTTAAGGCTGTTTCATAGATGTGTCTGGGTGTTAAGGCTGTTTCATAGATGTGTCTGGGTGTTAAGGCTGTTTCATAGATGTGTCTGTGTGTTAAGGCTGTTTCATAGATGTGTCTGTGTTTTAGGCTGTTTCATAGATGTGTCTGGGTGTTAAGGCTGTTTCATAGATGTGTCTGTGTTAAGGCTGTTTCATAGATGTGTCTGGGTGTTAAGGCTGTTTCATAGATGTGTCTGGGTGTTAAGGCTGTTTCATAGATGTGTCTGGGTGTTAAGGCTGTTTCATAGATGTGTCTGGGTGTTAAGGCTGTTTCATAGATGTGTCTGTGTGTTAAGGCTGTTTCATAGATGTGTCTGTGTTTTCAGGCTGTTTCATAGATGTGTCTGGGTGTTAAGGCTGTTTCATAGATGTGTCTCTGTGTTAAGGCTGTTTCATAGATGTGTCTGGGTGTTAAGGCTGTTTCATAGATGTGTCTGGGTGTTAAGGCTGTTTCATAGATGTGTCTGGGTGTTAAGGCTGTTTCATAGATGTGTCTGGGTGTTAAGGCTGTTTCATAGATGTGTCTGGGTGTTAAGGCTGTTTCATAGATGTGTCTGGGTGTTAAGGCTGTTTCATAGATGTGTCTGGGTGTTAAGGCTGTTTCATAGATGTGTCTGTGTTTTCAGGCTGTTTCATAGATGTGTCTGGGTGTTAAGGCTGTTTCATAGATGTGTCTGGGTGTTAAGGCTGTTTCATAGATGTGTCTGGGTGTTAAGGCTGTTTCTGTTTCAGATGTGTCTGGGTGTTAAGGCTGTTTCATAGATGTGTCTGGGTGTTAAGGCTGTTTCATAGATGTGTCTGGGTGTTAAGGCTGTTTCATAGATGTGTCTGGGTGTTAAGGCTGTTTCATAGATGTGTCTCTGTGTTAAGGCTGTTTCATAGATGTGTCTGGGTGTTAAGGCTGTTTCATAGATGTGTCTGGGTGTTAAGGCTGTTTCATAGATGTGTCTGGGTGTTAAGGCTGTTTCATAGATGTGTCTCTGTGTTAAGGCTGTTTCATAGATGTGTCTCTGTGTTAAGGCTGTTTCATAGATGTGTCTGGGTGTTAAGGCTGTTTCATAGATGTGTCTGGGTGTTAAGGCTGTTTCATAGATGTGTCTGGGTGTTAAGGCTGTTTCATAGATGTATCTGGGTGTTAAGGCTGTTTCATAGATGTGTCTGGGTGTTAAGGCTGTTTCATAGATGTGTCTGGGTGTTAAGGCTGTTTCATAGATGTGTCTGTGTGTTAAGGCTGTTTCACAGATGTGTCTGGGTGTTAAGGCTGTTTCATAGATGTGTCTGGGTGTTAAGGCTGTTTCATAGATGTATCTGGGTGTTAAGGCTGTTTCATAGATGTGTCTGGGTGTTAAGGCTGTTTCATAGATGTGTCTGTGTGTTAAGGCTGTTTCATAGATGTGTCTGTGTGTTAAGGCTGTTTCATAGATGTGTCTGGGTGTTAAGGCTGTTTCATAGATGTGTCTGGGTGTTAAGGCTGTTTCATAGATGTGTCTGGGTGTTAAGGCTGTTTCATAGATGTGTCTGGGTGTTAAGGCTGTTTCATAGATGTGTCTGGGTGTTAAGGCTGTTTCATAGATGTGTCTGTGTTTTCAGGCTGTTTCATAGATGTGTCTGGGTGTTAAGGCTGTTTCATAGATGTGTCTGTGTGTTAAGGCTGTTTCATAGATGTGTCTGGGTGTTAAGGCTGTTTCATAGATGTGTCTGGGTGTTAAGGCTGTTTCATAGATGTGTCTGGGTGTTAAGGCTGTTTCATAGATGTGTCTGTGTTTTCAGGCTGTTTCATAGATGTGTCTGGGTGTTAAGGCTGTTTCATAGATGTGTCTGTGTGTTAAGGCTGTTTCATAGATGTGTCTGGGTGTTAAGGCTGTTTCATAGATGTGTCTGGGTGTTAAGGCTGTTTCATGGATGTGTCTGGGTGTTAAGGCTGATTCATAGATGTGTCTGGGTGTTAAGGCTGTTTCATAGATGTGTCTGTGTTTTCAGGCTGTTTCAAAGATGTGTCTGGGTGTTAAGGCTGTTTCATAGATGTATCTTTACATTCATTGTGTTGTGTTGTGGGTGTGTCGTTTACATTCATTGTGTTGTGTTGTGGGTGTGTCGTTTACATTCATTGTGTTGTGTTGTGGGTGTGTCGTTTACATTCATTGTGTTGTGTTGTGGGTGTGTCGTTTACATTCATTGTGTTGTGGGTGTGTCGTTTACATTCATTGTGTTGTGTTGTGGGTGTGTCGTTTACATTCATTGTGTTGTGTTGTGGGTGTGTCGTTTACATTCATTGTGTTGTGGGTGTGTCGTTTACATTCATTGTGTTGTTTATATTCATTGTGTTGTGTTGTTTATTTTTATTGTGTTGTGTTGTGGGTGTGTCGTTTATATTAATTGTGTTGTGTTGTTTATTTTCATTGTGTTGTGGGTGTGTTGTTTACATTCATTGTGTTGTGGGTGTGTCGTTTATATTCATTGTGTTGTGTTGTTTATTTTCATTGTGTTGTGGGTGTGTTGTTTACATTCATTGTGTTGTGGGTGTGTTGTTTATATTCATTGTGTTGTGTTGTTTATTTTCATTGTGTTGTGGGTGTGTCGTTTATATTTATTGTGTTGTGTTGTTTATATTAATTGTGTTGTGTTGTGGGTGTGTCGTTTATATTCATTGTGTTGTGTCGTTTATTTTCATTGTGTTGTGGGTGTATCATTTACATTCATTGTTGTGTTGTTTATTTTTATTGTGTTGTGTTGTGGGTGTGTCATTTATTTTCATTGTGTTGTGGGTGTGTCGTTTATATTCATTGTGTTGTGTTGTGTTCCAGGCCTGGACTGTAGGAGGAACCAAGAATACTGACTTGTGGTACAGCTGTCTCACTACTAACGCAGGATATCACTGCAGTTCTGCCAGCAATGAAGGTTTGTCGAAGACACTAGTACCAAAGATGGTGGATAAAGAGCATATTTTACTCAGACGGTTTACCATTGAAAAAAATGGACACGGTTCCTGTCTGTCTAAGTGGGGCCTTTCCTCATGAGCAGGCTTTTCCACCTGAGCTCACGATTCCTCTATAATATCTGTCATGCTGACTGTTCCTCCATAATAACTGACATGTTGACTGTTCCTCCATAATATCTGTCATGCTCACTGTTCCTCCATAATATCTGTCATGCTCACTGTTCCTCCATAATATCTGTCATGCTCACTGTTCCTCCATAATATCTGTCATGCTGACTGTTCCTCCATAATATCTGTCATGCTCACTGTTCCTCCATAATATCTGTCATGCTCACTGTTCCTCCATAATATCTGTCATCCTGACTGTTCCTCCATAATATCTGTCATGCTCACTGTTCCTCCATAATATCTGTCATGCTCACTGTTCCTCCATAATATCTGTCATGCTGACTGTTCCTCCATAATATCTGTCATGCTGACTGTTCCTCCATAATATCTGTCATGCTGACTGACTGTTCCTCCATAATATCTGTCATGCTGACTGACTGTTCCTCCATAATATCTGTCATGCTGACTGACTGTTCCTCTATAATATCTGTCATGCTGACTGTTCCTCCATAATATCTGTCATGCTGACTGTTCCTCTATAATATCTGTCATGCTGACTGACTGTTCCTCCATAATATCTGTCATGCTGACTGTTCCTCCATAATATCTGTCATGCTGACTGACTGTTCCTCCATAATATCTGTCATGCTGACTGACTGTTCCTCCATAATATCTGTCATGCTGACTGTTCCTCCATAATATCTGTCATGCTGACTGACTGTTCCTCCATAATATCTGTCATGCTGACTGACTGTTCCTCTATAATATCTGTCATGCTGACTGACTGTTCCTCTATAATATCTGTCATGCTGACTGTTCCTCCATAATATCTGTCATGCTGACTGTTCCTCCATAATATCTGTCATGCTGACTGTTCCTCCATAATATCTGTCATGCTGACTGTTCCTCCATAATATCTGTCATCCTGACTGTTCCTCCATAATATCTGTCATGCTGACTGTTCCTCCATAATATCTGTCATCCTGACTGTTCCTCCATAATATCTGTCATGCTGACTGACTGTTCCTCCATATTATCTGTCTTGCTGACTGACTGTTCCTCTGTAATATCTGTCGTGCTGACTGACTGTTCCTCCATAATATCTGTCATGCTGACTGACTGTTCCTCCATAATATCTGTCATGCTGACTGTTCCTCCATAATATCTTTCATGCTGACTGTTCCTCCATAATAACTGTCATGCTCACTGTTCCTCCATAATATCTGTCATGCTGACTGTTCCTCCATAATATCTGTCACTGACTTCCTCCATAATATCTGTCATGCTGACTGTTCCTCCATAATAACTGTCATGCTGACTGTTCCTCCATAATATCTGTTATGCTGACTGTTCCTCCATAATATCTGTCATCCTGACTGTTCCTCCATAATATCTGTCATCCTGACTGTTCCTCCATAATATCTGTCATGCTGACTGTTCCTCCATAATATCTGTCATGCTGACTGACTGTTCCTCTATAATATCTGTCATGCTGACTGTTCCTCCGTATTATCTGTCATGCTGACTGTTCCTCCATAATATCTGTCATGCTGACTGTTCCTCCATAATAACTGTCATGCTGACTGTTCCTCCATAATAACTGTCATCCTGACTGTTCCTCCATAATATCTGTCATCCTGACTGTTCCTCCATAATATCTGTCATCCTGACTGTTCCTCCATAATATCTGTCATCCTGACTGTTCCTCCATAATATCTGTCATCCTGACTGTTCCTCCATAATATCTGTCATGCTGACTGTTCCTCCATAATATCTGGCATGCTGACTGACTGTTCCTCCATAATATCTGTCATGCTGACTGACTGTTCCTCCATATTATCTGTCATGCTGACTGACTGTTCCTCTATAATATCTGGCATGCTGACTGACTGTTCCTCCATAATATATGTCATGCTGACTGACTGTTCCTCCATAATATCTGACATGCTGACTGACTGTTCCTCCATAATATCTGTCATGCTGACTGACTGTTCCTCCATAATATCTGTCATGCTGACTGTTCCTCTATAATATCTGGCATGCTGACTGTTCCTCTATAATATCTGTCATGCTGACTGACTGTTCCTCCATAATATCTGTCATGCTGACTGTTCCTCCATAATATCTGTCATGCTGACTGTTCCTCTCATAATATCTGTCATGCTGACTGACTGTTCCATGTTAGACCTCCATAATATCTGTCATGCTGACTGACTGTCCTCCATAATATCTGTCATGCTGACTGTTCCTCTGGTTGTATAATATCTGTCATGTCATGTTAGACTCCTCTGTTCCTCCATAATATCTGTCATGCTGACTGTGTCCTCCATAATATCCTCTGGTCATGTCATGTTAGACCTCCTCTGGTTGTTGTATGTCATGACTGTTCCTCCGTCAGACCTCCTCTGGTTGTATGTCATGTTAGACCTCCTCTGGTTGTATGTCATGTTAGACCTCCTCTGGTTGTATGTCATGTTAGACCTCCTCTGGTTGTATGTCATGTTAGACCTCCTCTGGTTGTATGTCATGTTAGACCTCCTCTGGTTGTTAGACCTCATGGTTGTATGTCATGTTAGACCTCCTCTGGTTGTATGTCATGTTAGACCTCCTGGTTGTATGTCATGTTAGACCTCCTCTGTTGTTATGACCTCCTCTGGTTGTATGTCATGTTAGACCCTCTGGTTGTATGTCATGTTAGACCTCCTCTGGTTGTATGTCATGTTAGACCTCCTCTGGTTGTATGTCATGTTAGACCTCCTCTGGTTGTATGTCATGTTGTCAGACCTCCTCTGGTTGTATGTCATGTTAGACCTCCTCTGGTTGTATGTCATGTTAGACCTCCTCTGGTTGTATGTCATGTTAGACCTCCTCTGGTTGTATGTCATGTTAGACCTCCTCTGGTTGTATGTCATGTCCTCTGGTTGTTAGACCTGGTTGTTAGACCTCCTCTGGTTGTATGTCATGTTAGACCTCCTCTGGTTGTTAGACCTCCTCTGGTCATGTTAGACCTCCTCTGGTTGTATGTCATGTTAGACCTCCTCTGGTTGTTGTCATGTTAGACCTCCTCTGGTTGTATGTCATGTTAGACCTCCTCTGGTTGTATGTCATGTTAGACCTCCTCTGGTTGTCATGTCATGTCATGACCTCCTCTGGTTGTATGTCATGTTAGACCTCCTCTGGTTGTATGTCATGTTAGACCTCCTCTGGTTGTATGTCATGTTAGACCTCCTCTGGTTGTATGTCATGTTAGACCTCCTCTGGTTGTATGTCATGTTAGACCTCCTCTGGTTGTATGTCATGTTAGACCTCCTCTGGTTGTATGTCATGTTAGACCTCCTCTGGTTGTATGTCATGTTAGACCTCCTCTGGTTGTATGTCATGTTAGACCTCCTCTGGTTGTATGTCATGTTAGACCTCCTCTGGTTGTATGTCATGTTAGACCTCCTCTGGTTGTATGTTGTTAGACCTCCTCTGGTTGTATGTCATGTTAGACCTCCTCTGGTTGTATGTCATGTTAGACCTCCTCTGGTTGTATGTCATGTTAGACCTCCTCTGGTTGTATGTCATGTTAGACCTCCTCTGGTTGTATGTCATGTTAGACCTCCTCTGGTTGTATGTCATGTTAGACCTCCTCTGGTTGTATGTCATGTTAGACCTCCTCTGGTTGTATGTCATGTTAGACCTCCTCTGGTTGTATGTCATGTTAGACCTCCTCTGGTTGTATGTCATGTTAGACCCTCTGGTTGTATGTCATGTTAGACCTCCTCTGGTTGTATGTCATGTTAGACCTCCTCTGGTTGTATGTCATGTTACCTCCTCTGGTTGTATGTCATGACCTCCTCTGGTTGTAATGTCATGTTAGACCTGTCATGTTCTGGTTGTATGTCATGTTAGACTCCTCTGGTTGTTAGACCTCCTCTGGTTGTATGTCAGACACTCCTCTGGTCATGTTGTTAGACCTCCTCTGGTTGTATGTCATGTTAGACCTCCTCTGGTTGTAGACCTGTCATGTCATAGACCTCCTCATGGTTGTATGACACTCATGTTGTTAGACCTCCTCTGGTTGTTAGCTATGTCATGTTAGACCTCCTCTGGTTGTATTATGTCATGTCATAGACCTCTTCTGGTTCTATGTCATGTTCACCTCCTCTGTTGTCCTGGTCTTGACTGGATCCAGTGGTTCAGGCCCTCATAAGGTCCTGTAATGCTGTTCTGCCTCTTAACTCTGGTCTTCTTCATGTGTCAGCTCTTCACCCTGGTCAAAGGAGGACGTTGTTCTTCACCGGTCTTGTTCGCCAGTGAGTACGACCACTTATAAGACTTAATGAATCCTTCATAACCTCTTCATAAAGGCCTACATAGACACTTCATAAAGTTGTTGGTCTTGTTGGCCAGTGAGTACGACCACTTATAAGGCTTAATGAATCCTTATAACCTCTTCATAAAGGCCTACATAGACACTTCATAAAGTTGTTGGTCTTGTTGGCCAGTGAGTACGACCACTTATAAGGCTTAATGAATCCTTCATAACCTCTTCATAAAGGCCTACATAGACACTTCATAAAGTTGTTGGTCTTGTTGGCCAGTGAGTACGACCACTTATAAGGCTTAATGAATCCTTCATAACCTCTTCATAAAGGCCTACATAGACACTTCATAAAGTTGTTGGTCTTGTTGGCCAGTGAGTACGACCACTTATAAGACTTAATGAATCCTTCATACCCTCTTCATAAAGGCCTACATAGACACTTCATAAAGTTGTTGGTCTTGTTGGCCAGTGAGTACGACCACTTATAAGACTTAATGAATCCTTCATAACCTCTTCATAAAGGCCTACATAGACACTTCATAAAGTTGTTGGTCTTGTTGGCCAGTGAGTACGACCACTTATAAGGCTTAATGAATCCTTCATAACCTCTTCATAAAGGCCTACATAGACACTTCATAAAGTTGTTGGTCTTGTTGGCCAGTGAGTACGACCACTTATAAGGCTTAATGAATCCTTCATAACCTCTTCATAAAGGCCTACATAGACACTTCATAAAGTTGTTGGTCTTGTTGGCCAGTGAGTACGACCACTTATAAGGCTTAATGAATCCTTCATAACCTCTTCATAAAGGCCTACATAGACACTTCATAAAGTTGTTGGTCTTGTTGGCCAGTGAGTACGACCACTTATAAGACTTAATGAATCCTTCATAACCTCTTCATAAAGGCCTACATAGACACTTCATAAAGTTGTTGGTCTTGTTGGCCAGTGAGTATCACATCACATCACCCCGGTTGTCTAATCTAGCCGGGTCTCCCGGTTTATACAAAGTTGTTTTATATTGGTGTCAACTAACAGTGTTGGTGAGAAGAGGGCCTGGATGTTGTTCTGCGGGGCTTACCGCCCAGGCAGGGAAATGATCTGGGGGAAAAACTGAATCTGTAAAAGACCGACATGTTATAGCTCAGGTCAAAGTGGGAGGCGGCCCCATGTGACCACAAGGGTTGTTTAACTGTCTCAGTATTAGTCCCCTTACTATAAGGGTTGGTTAACTGTCTCAGTGTTAGGTCCCTTACTATGAGGGTTGGTTAACTGTCTCAGTGTTAGGTCCCTTACTATGAGGGTTGGTTAACTGTCTCAGTGTTAGGTCCCTTACTATGAGGGTTGGTTAACTGTCTCAGTGTTAGGCCCCTTACTATGAGGGTTGGTTAACTTTCTCATTATTAGGCCCCTTACTATGAGGGTTGGTTAACTGTCTCAGTATTAGTCCCCTTACTATAAGGGTTGGTTAACTGTCTCAGTATTAGGCCCTATATTACAAGCGTTGGTTAACTGTCTCAGTGTTAGGTCCCTTACTACGAGGGTTGGTTAACTGCCTCATTATTAGGCCCCTTACTATGAGGGTTGGTTAACTTTCTCATTATTAGGTCCCTTACTATGAGGGTTGGTTAACTGTCTCAGTATTAGGCCCTATATTACAAGCGTTGGTTAACTGTCTCAGTGTTAGGTCCCTTACTACGAGGGTTGGTTAACTGCCTCATTATTAGGCCCCTTACTATGAGGGTTGGTTAACTTTCTCATTATTAGGCCCCTTACTATGAGGGTTGGTTAACTGTCTCAGTGTTAGGTCCCTTACTACGAGGGTTGGTTAACTGCCTCATTATTAGGCCCCTTACTATGAGGGTTGGTTAACTTTCTCATTATTAGGCCCCTTACTATGAGGGTTGGTTAACTGTCTCAGTATTAGTCCCCTTACTATAAGGGTTGGTTAACTGTCTCAGTGTTAGGTCCCTTACTACGAGGGTTGGTTAACTGTCTCAGTATTAGGCCCTATACTATGAGGGTTGGTTAACTGTCTCAGTGTTAGGTCCCTTACTACGAGGGTTGGTTAACTGTCTCAGTGTTAGGTCCTATACTGTGAGGGTTGGTTAACTGTCTCAGTGTTAGGTCCTATACTGTGAGGGTTGGTTTACTATCTCAATTTGAGGTCCCTTACCACAAGGGTTGGTTAACTGTCTCAGTGTTAGGTCCCTTACTACGAGGGTTGGTTAACTGTCTCAGTATTAGGCCCTATACTATGAGGGTTGGTTAACTGTCTCAATGTTAGGTCCCTTACTATGAGGGTTGGTTAACTGTCTCAATGTTAGGTCCCTTACTATGAGGGTTGGTTAACTGTCTCAGTGTTAGGTCCCGTTCTACGAGGGTTGGTTAACTATCTCAGTGTTAGGTCCCTTACTACGAGGGTTGGTTAACTGTCTCAGTATTAGGCCCTATATTACGAGGTTTGGTTAACTGTCTCAGTGTTAGGTCCCTTACTACGAGGGTTGGTTAACTGTCTCAGTATTAGACCCTATACTATGAGGGTTGGTTAACTGTCTCAATGTTATGTGCCTTACTACGAGGGTTGGTTAACTGTCTCAGTATTAGGCCCTATACTATGAGGGTTGGTTAACTGTCTCAATGTTATGTCCCTTACTACGAGGGTTGGTTAACTGTCTCAGTGTTAGGTCCCTTACAACACGGGTTGGTTTACTATCTTAATTTTAGGTCCCATACTATGAGGGTTGGTTTACTATTTCAATGGAAGGTCCCTTAAAATGAGGGTTGGTTAACTGTCTCAGTGTTAGGTGCCTTCCTATGAGGGTTGGTTTACTGTCTCAGTGTTAGGTCCCTTACTACGAGGGTTGGTTAACTGTCTCAGTATTAGGCCCTATACTATGAGGGTTGGTTAACTGTCTCAGTGTTAGGTGCCTTCCTATGAGGGTTGGTTTACTGTCTCAGTGTTAGGTCCCTTACTACGAGGGTTGGTTAACTGTCTCAGTATTAGGCCCTATACTATGAGGGTTGGTTAACTGTCTCAGTGTTAGGTGCCTTCCTATGAGGGTTGGTTTACTGTCATAATCTCTTAGTTGGAACCAAACTACATGTGCTAGATATCTAACTCAATTTGGTTTAGTGGCTAGAGGTGGCTGGATTCAAAAATGCATTTTCTGCACATGGGCATAGAAACTAGCAGATTCAGCCCCTCCCCAATATAGAACATAACCAAGTCTGTTACAAAATATTAGGTGTGTCAACTTGGATGAAATTGATGATCTCCAACAGTCTAAAACTAGCAATGCCTTTTTTTCTGCTCTCTCTCTCTCTGTCCCTCCCTGCTCTCTCTCTCCT
Source organism: Oncorhynchus keta (assembly GCF_023373465.1). Taxonomy (NCBI): domain Eukaryota; kingdom Metazoa; phylum Chordata; class Actinopteri; order Salmoniformes; family Salmonidae; genus Oncorhynchus; species Oncorhynchus keta. Next base: position 35,974 of record NW_026280048.1, on the reverse strand, counting down.
CTCTCTCTCTCTCTCTATCTCTCTCTCTCTCTCTCTCTCTCTCTCTCTCTCTCTCTCTCTCTCTCTCTCTCTCTCTCTCTCTCTCTCTCTCTCTCTCTCTCTCTCTCTCTCTCTCTCTCCTCTCTCCTATCTCTCTTCTCTCTCTCCTCTCTCTCTTCTCTCTCTCTCTCTCTCTCTCTCTTCTCTCTCTCTCTCTTCTCTCTTCTCTCCTCTCTCCCTCTCTCTCTCCCTCTCCTCTCTCATCTCCCTTCCTTTTCCTCCCCCTCTCTCTAGGTCTGTTTGTGATGTGTGGAGCTATAATCTACACGGTAATGAGTCCGGATGGGGAGGAGGATGCTGCGTTTGGCTTTGCCTACATCCTGGCCTGGGTGTCCTTCCCTCTGTGTCTGGTCAGTGGTCTCATCTACATCGTACTGAGGAAGAGGGAATGAGAGAGGGATGGAGGCTGAGGTTAAGACCTCACACCACCACCAGCAGAACACAGCACTGTGCCCCAGGGTTGGGGTCAATTCCATTTGAATTCCAGCCAATTCAGGAAGTACACTAACATTCCAGTTCTCTTCAATGCTTCTTAATGAAGTTAACTTTCTGAATTGATAGAAATCCAAATGGAATTGACCCCAACCATGCTGTGCCCACTGACCACCAGAGGAGGCTGGTGATGGGAGGATAAATGGCTCACATAGTGTTTGTTTTCCATCAAATACTTTGAGCATTCGATTAGATTCAGTGTTTGCACATTTGGGATTATTCCATTGGTTTCATTGTGCCAGGCAAGCTCCATCATGCCCAGCTAAGGCATTTGTAAGAAAACAAATCGTATTTGAACCTACATTCTACAATCACAGGTGGTCATGACTAAAGCGGAATCACTGGAATGGTTTCAAATACATCAAACACATGGAAACCATGGAAACCATGGAAACCGTTCAATATGCTCCAGTTCCATCTTTTATTCTGAGCCGTCCTCCCATCAGCAGCCCCCACTGACAGCCATGTGTGAGTAAACTACAGAGAACAGACAGTCCATGTTACAGTGTAAAGATGTACATAGTGTCTATTGCTTTAGACATATTTATAACATTTTTTACATGACCTTTTGTACATAGTGTTGAGCTCAGTTCGTTATCAGAGCTTGTTTTTTCCATATTTTCTCCTCTGTGCCAAAGAGATAAAGCTGTGATTTCAGCTTTTAGTAAAAAAGACAACATGTTTAAAGCCTTTTAAACAATTATGTTGCTTTACTATAGTGTAGTGTCAATGCCTAGCTTATCATTGTCAAGCCAAACAACACCATTCCATAAATAGTTGGCCAGAACAGACTGGCAATCAGGCTTCTCAAATCCTTCAGACAAAAGTGAATCCATAAACAACATCAGTTTCCTTGATGAAGGTGTTTCAGTAGAACCAACACATGATAATTGTGTTAATAACCATTACGACTTTGTCTCTGTCCTGTCCTGTATTGTCTATTAAGATTCTGAAGTGAAAATGGTGTTTCAGCCGTTCTTCTACTGTATATGCTACTTGCTGATGTTGTTATTCATTCATTTTAACGATGCTTGAATTGTAAAACCTACTTGTTTTGTGTTGCCATTAAATGATTTGAACAATGTTACTGACTGGGACCCTTTTCTGTCCAATCTGTAAAAAGAAACCTGCTGTTTTTACGTCTATATTCTGGTAAATAAAACCGTTGAAAGAAGGTCTACTTGCTTGGCATGCAGCCAGGTCACACGTGATACAAGTCAGTCTGAGGGCATCGGGAGATGACGTGGAAGCCCACCACTACAGGGCTAGAGTCAGTATTCCAGTCTGAGGACATCGGGAGATGACGTGGAAACCCACCACTACAGGGCTAGAGTCAGTATTCCAGTCTGAGGACATCGGGAGATGACGTAGAAACCCACCACTACAGGGCTAGAGTCAGTATTCCAGTCTGAGGGCATCGGGAGATGACGTAGAAACCCACCACTACAGGGCTAGAGTCAGTATTCCAGTCTGAGGACATCGGGAGATGACGTAGAAACCCACCACTACAGGGCTAGAGTCAGTATTCCAGTCTGAGGACATCGGGAGATGACGTAGAAACCCACCACTACAGGGCTAGAGTCAGTATTCCAGTCTGAGGGCATCGGGAGATGACGTGGAAACCCACCACTACAGGGCTAGAGTCAGTATTCCAGTCTGAGGGCATCGGGAGATGACGTAGAAACCCACCACTACAGGGCTAGAGTCAGTATTCCAGTCTGAGGACATCGGGAGATGACGTAGAAACCCACCACTACAGGGCTAGAGTCAGTATTCCAGTCTGAGGACATCGGGAGATGACGTAGAAACCCACCACTACAGGGCTAGAGTCAGTATTCCAGTCTGAGGACATCGGGAGATGACGTAGAAACCCACCACTACAGGGCTAGAGTCAGTATTCCAGTCTGAGGGCATCGGGAGATGACGTGGAAACCCACCACTACAGGGCTAGAGTCAGTATTCCAGTCTGAGGACATCGGGAGATGACGTAGAAACCCACCACTACAGGGCTAGAGTCAGTATTCCAGTCTGAGGGCATCGGGAGATGACGTGGAAACCCACCACTACAGGGCTAGAGTCAATATTCCAGTCTGAGGGCATCGGGAGATGACGTGGAAACCCACCACTACAGGGCTAGAGTCAGTATTCCAGTCTGAGGACATCGGGAGATGACGTAGAAACCCACCACTACAGGGCTAGAGTCAGTATTCCAGTCTGAGGGCATCGGGGAGATGACGTAGAAACCCACCACTACAGGGCTAGAGTCAGTATTCCAGTCTGAGGGCATCGGGAGATGACGTGGAAACCCACCACTACAGGGCTAGAGTCAGTATTCCAGTCTGAGGGCATCGGGAGATGACGTGGAAACCCACCACTACAGGGCTAGAGTCAGTATTCCAGTCTGAGGGCATCGGGAGATGACGTAGAAACCCACCACTACAGGGCTAGAGTCAGTATTCCAGTCTGAGGACATCGGGAGATGACGTAGAAACCCACCACTACAGGGCTAGAGTCAGTATTCCAGTCTGAGGGCATCGGGAGATGACGTGGAAACCCACCACTACAGGGCTAGAGTCAGTATTCCAGTCTGAGGGCATCGGGAGATGACGTAGAAACCCACCACTACAGGGCTAGAGTCAGTATTCCAGTCTGAGGACATCGGGAGATGACGTAGAAACCCACCACTACAGGGCTAGAGTCAGTATTCCAGTCTGAGGACATCGGGAGATGACGTAGAAACCCACCACTACAGGGCTAGAGTCAGTATTCCAGTCTGAGGACATCGGGAGATGACGTAGAAACCCACCACTACAGGGCTAGAGTCAGTATTCCAGTCTGAGGGCATCGGGAGATGACGTGGAAACCCACCACTACAGGGCTAGAGTCAGTATTCCAGTCTGAGGACATCGGGAGATGAAACCCACCACTACAGGGCTAGAAACCCACCACTACAGGGCTAGAGTCAGTATTCCAGTCTGAGGGCATCGGGAGATGACGTGGAAACCCACCACTACAGGGCTAGAGTCAATATTCCAGTCTGAGGGCATCGGGAGATGACGTGAAACCCACCACTACAGGGCTAGAGTCAGTATTCCAGTCTGAGGGCATCGGGAGATGACGTAGAAACCCACCACTACAGGGCTAGAGTCAGTATTCCAGTCTGAGGGCATCGGGAGATGACGTGAAACCCACCACTACAGGGCTAGAGTCAGTATTCCAGTCTGAGGGCATCGGGAGATGACGTGGAAACCCACCACTACAGGGCTAGAGTCAGTATTCCAGTCTGAGGGCATCGGGAGATGACGTGGAAACCCACCACTACAGGGCTAGAGTCAGTATTCCAGTCTGAGGGCATCGGGAGATGACGTAGAAACCCACCACTACAGGGCTAGAGTCAGTATTCCAGTCTGAGGGCATCGGGAGATGACGTAGAAACCCACCACTACAGGGCTAGAGTCAGTATTCCAGTCTGAGGGCATCGGGAGATGACGTGGAAACCCACCACTACAGGAGTGAGCCGTCTGACCTTCAAGTAGGCTTTGGTTTTGCTCGGGCTCTGGGGACGGACGTCTGCCTCTGGATCCCTGGTTGCATGTTTCAATCCAGTGATGGAAAGTCGTTTTCAACATTTTTGTTTCGAAGCCAATCACAAAGCTTAACATTACCTTAACCATTCTGAGTTAACGTCTAAACTTTACAATTCAGAATCAATGCCGAACCTTAACTGAACACTTCGAAATTTGACGTTTGAAACCATTTCAAAATTTGACATGTGAGAAACATGGATGAATGTCTAATTCAGACAAGAGCCTGTGAGAACTTGTTTTGGCGTGATCATTCAACCTCTGAGAACTGGGCTGATGTATAACGTCAGTACTGATCTGCACCACAGGGTGGCGCTGTAGTGCAGAGGTTAACAGCTGAGGAATCCAGAGAATCCAGAGGAGTAGAGAAGGGTAGAGAGGAATAGAGAGGGAGGAGAGAGAAAAGGAGAGGGAGTTGAGAGGAGTAGAGAGGAGTAGAGAGAAAAGGAGAGGGACTTGAGGGGAGTAGAGAGGAGTAGAGAAGGGTAGAGAGGAATAGAGAGGGAGGAGAGAGAAAAGGAGAGGGAGTTGAGAGGAGTAGAGAGGAGTAGAGAGAAAAGGAGAGGGACTTGAGGGGAGTAGAGAGGAGTAGAGAAGGGTAGAGAGGTATAGAGAGGGAGTAGAGAGGAGTAGAGGGGGATAGAAGGGTTCACCTCTGGTTCACTCGTATCTCTCTGGTTCACTCTTATCTCTCTGGTTCACTCTTATCTCTCTGGTTCACTCGTATCTCTGGTTCACTCGTATCTCTCTGGTTCACTCTTATCTCTCTGGTTCACTCTTATCTCTCTGGTTCACTCGTATCTCTCTGGTTCACTCTTATCTCTCTGGTTCACTCTTATCTCTCTGGTTCACTCTTATCTCTCTGGTTCACTCTTATCTCTCTGGTTCACTCGTATCTCTGGTTCACTCGTATCTCTCTGGTTCACTCTTATCTCTCTGGTTCACTCTTATCTCTCTGGTTCACTCGTATCTCTCTGGTTCACTCTTATCTCTCTGGTTCACTCTTATCTCTCTGGTTCACTCTTATCTCTCTGGTTCACTCGTATCTCTGGTTCACAGCTTAGCATGACATTCTTTTCTCTTCTTTCTTTCCTCCCTCTTTTGAATCATCTTCCTCTCTGTTTATAAAATAGACTAGTGTCTGCTTTGTAGAGACACATGCAGAAATAGAGAGATGCAGAAATAGAGAGCTAGAAAGGGGTGGGAAACGAGAGAGTCAGAGAGAGAAAGATAGAGAGAAAGAGATTGAGTTGCCAAAAGAAGAACAGACAGAAACTATTTGTCAAGCACAGACATACACAAGGTGATTATTTCAGCAGCCATGGGCATGACAGGTGGTAGTGGTGGGGAGGTGCATGCCCTGTGTGTGTGTGTGTGTGTGTGTGTGTGTGTGTGTGTGTGTGTGTGTGTGTGTGTGTGTGTGTGTGTGTGTGTGTGTGTGTGTGTGTGTGTGTGTGTGTGTGTGTGTGTGTGTGTGTGTGTGTGTGTGTGTGTATTGGTGGCTACGTCAGTAGTGTTGTAGTAGGAGAGGAATGTTTTGTTGAAGAAATGAACGGTGACTAAGTTTCAAAGTGTTTTCCTGGTTAACCACTAGAACTCACCCACCATCCCTGCTGAGTTTTTCAAAACACACACTCCACACCTCCTCCTGAATCTTGTTTGGTTCCATGGCCCCTGAGAGCATCCCTCCTCTGAATCTGGTTTGGTTCCATGGCCCCCGGGGGCATCCCTCCTCTGAGTCTGGTTTGGTTCCATGGCCCCTGAGGGCATCCCTCCTCTGAGTCTGGTTTGGTTCCATGGCCCCTGAGGGCATCCCTCCTCTGAGTCTGGTTTGGTTCCATGGCCCCTGAGGGCATCCCTCCTCTGAGTCTGGTTTGGTTCCATGGCCCCTGAGGGCATCCCTCCTCTGAGTCTGGTTTGGTTCCATGACCCCTGGGGGCATCCCTCCTCTGAGTCTGGTTTGGTTCCATGGCCCCTGGGGGCATCCCTCCTCTGAGTCTGGTTTGGTTCCATGGCCCCCGGGGGCATCCCTCCTCTGAGTCTGGTTTGGTTCCATGGCCCCTGGGGGCATCCCTCCTCTGAGTCTGGTTTGGTTCCATGGCCCCTGAGGGCATCCCTCCTCTGAATCTGGTTTGGTTCCATGGCCCCTGAGGGCATCCCTTCTCTGAGTCTGGTTTGGTTCCATGGCCCCTGAGGGCATCCCTTCTCTGAGTCTGGTTTGGTTCCATGGCCCCTGGGGGCATCCCTCCTCTGAATCTGGTTTGGTTCCATGGCCCCTGAGGGCATCCCTTCTCTGAGTCTGGTTTGGTTCCATGGCCCCTGAGGGCATCCCTTCTCTGAGTCTGGTTTGGTTCCATGACCCCTGGGGGCATCCCTCCTCTGAGTCTGGTTTGGTTCCATGGCCCCTGGGGGCATCCCTCCTCTGAGTCTGGTTTGGTTCCATGGCCCCTGAGGGCATCCCTCCTCTGAGTCTGGTTTGGTTCCATGGCCCCTGAGGGCATCCCTCCTCTGAGTCTGGTTTGGTTCCATGGCCCCTGAGGGCATCCCTCCTCTGAGTCTGGTTTGGTTCCATGGCCCCTGAGGGCATCCCTCCTCTGAGTCTGGTTTGGTTCCATGGCCCCCGGGGGCATCCCTCCTCTGAGTCTGGTTTGGTTCCATGGCCCCTGGGGGCGTCCCTCCTCTGAGTCTGGTTTGGTTCCATGGCCCCTGAGGGCATCCCTTCTCTGAGTCTGGTTTGGTTCCATGGCCCCTGAGGGCATCCCTCCTCTGAGTCTGGTTTGGTTCCATGGCCCCTGAGGGCATCCCTCCTCTGAGTCTGGTTTGGTTCCATGGCCCCTGGGGGCATCCCTCCTCTGAGTCTGGTTTGGTTCCATGGCCCCTGAGGGCATCCCTCCTCTGAGTCTGGTTTGGTTCCATGGCCCCTGAGGGCATCCCTTCTCTGAGTCTGGTTTGGTTCCATGGCCCCTGAGGGCATCCCTCCTCTGAGTCTGGTTTGGTTCCATGGCCCCTGAGGGCATCCCTCCTCTGAGTCTGGTTTGGTTCCATGGCCCCCGGGGGCATCCCTCCTCTGAGTCTGGTTTGGTTCCATGGCCCCTGGGGGCGTCCCTCCTCTGAGTCTGGTTTGGTTCCATGGCCCCTGAGGGCATCCCTTCTCTGAGTCTGGTTTGGTTCCATGGCCCCTGAGGGCATCCCTCCTCTGAGTCTGGTTTGGTTCCATGGCCCCTGAGGGCATCCCTCCTCTGAGTCTGGTTTGGTTCCATGGCCCCTGGGGGCATCCCTCCTCTGAGTCTGGTTTGGTTCCATGGCCCCTGAGGGCATCCCTCCTCTGAGTCTGGTTTGGTTCCATGGCCCCTGAGGGCATCCCTTCTCTGAGTCTGGTTTGGTTCCATGGCCCCTGAGGGCATCCCTCCTCTGAGTCTGGTTTGGTTCCATGGCCCCCGGGGGCATCCCTCCTCTGAGTCTGGTTTGGTTCCATGGCCCCCGGGGGCATCCCTCCTCTGAGTCTGGTTTGGTTCCATGGCCCCTGAGGGCATCCCTTCTCTGAGTCTGGTTTGGTTCCATGGCCCCTGAGGGCATCCCTCCTCTGAGTCTGGTTTGGTTCCATGGCCCCCGGGGGCATCCCTCCTCTGAGTCTGGTTTGGTTCCATGGCCCCTGAGGGCATCCCTCCTCTGAGTCTGGTTTGGTTCCATGGCCCCCGGGGGCATCCCTCCTCTGAGTCTGGTTTGGTTCCATGGCCCCTGAGGGCATCCCTCCTCTGAGTCTGGTTTGGTTCCATGGCCCCTGAGGGCATCCCTCCTCTGAGTCTGGTTTGGTTCCATGGCCCCTGAGGGCATCCCTTCTCTGAGTCTGGTTTGGTTCCATGGCCCCTGAGGGCATCCCTTCTCTGAGTCTGGTTTGGTTCCATGGCCCCTGAGGGCATCCCTCCTCTGAGTCTGGGTTGGTTCCATGGCCCCTGAGGGCATCCCTCCTCTGAGTCTGGTTTGGTTCCATGGCCCCCGGGGGCATCCCTCCTCTGAGTCTGGTTTGGTTCCATGGCCCCTGAGGGCATCCCTTCTCTGAGTCTGGTTTGGTTCCATGGCCCCTGAGGGCATCCCTCCTCTGAGTCTGGTTTGGTTCCATGGCCCCTGAGAGCATCCCTTCTCTGAGTCTGGTTTGGTTCCATGGCCCCTGAGGGCATCCCTCCTCTGAGTCTGGTTTGGTTCCATGGCCCCCGGGGGCATCCCTTCTCTGAGTCTGGTTTGGTTCCATGGCCCCTGGGGGCATCCCTCCTTGAATTGGAGACTGACACTTCCAGGATCTGCTGTCAACTGGCTGTCTTTACTAACTGTTAATGTGACAGCTGCTTCACTGCAGAGGAC
>NW_026280048.1:12500-22500 GCF_023373465.1 Oncorhynchus keta | reverse complement strand
AGGTGGAAAACATGGGTGAACATTTTAATTCATTTTCTTTCCTGCTCATTCGCTCCATGCAGAAGCTTATCTGGAGCGACTGAGTGGGAAAGTAAAGAAAATATTCCCCCTGGAGTCACTCCTGGTACTGAATAATTAATGAACATGTTGCTTCATCTTTTATACGATCGGGTTACCGTAACGACGATGCACCTCTGCTTCCTGATACACTGTTGGAGCCGCATCCCAAATGGCAACCTATTTCCTTTGTAGTGCACCACTTTCCCAGGGCGCTGGTCAAAAGTAGTGTACTACATAGGGAATATGGTGTCATTTAGGACCTAGGACCACATTGGATGGACTGCATTATAAACACACACTGATCCACCTTCATTGTTTTAAGATCCACGTTTGTTTTTCTCAGGAGTTTGAACCTTTGTTTTATCTCACAGACTCAACCTTTACCTCGGCTGTGACTAAAAACGTCACTGGTTGTGTTCTGGCCACAGTGAGCGAGACTATGGTTGTCTTTGATGTGTGGTGAGGCTGGGGAGCTTTATTAGGCTCTGTGATTTATAATATGCTGTTGACTGAGGGTTGCTGAGGGTGTTCATATCACTTCATCACTCGTGGTGACAGACAGACTGAGTGTGAAAGGAAACTTCATCTCCTCTCTGCTCTAATCTACATGTCAACAGAACTCCAGAGGGACTCAGAAACTATACGGCCCTGAGTACTATATATATATATAGAAAACACATATATATTTGTATATATATAGAAAACACATATATATTTGTATATATATATATAGAAAACACATATATATTGATTCTCATAGATTATACATATTGTAAATTGATTCTCATAGATTATACATATTGTAAATTGATTCTCATAGATAATACCTATTGTAAATTGATTCTCATAGATTATACATATTGTAAATTGATTCTCATAGATTATACATATTGTAAATTGATTCTCATAGATTATACATATTGTAAATTGATTCTCATAGATTATACATATTGTAAATTGATTCTCATAGATTATACATATTGTAAATTGATTCTCATAGATTATACATATTGTAAATTGATTCTCATAGATTTATACATATTATACATATTATACATATTGTAAATTAACAACAGCCATGTTTGATAAGAGTATTATTATGTTAGTCACCGATTGACTATGCCTTTTTAAATCACCCAACAGTGCCGTTTGCAGAGTTAGTTCCAGGTAAATGTTGCAATTCTTTCACCATTTCTGAACCTGCGACCAAAAACAACCGACATATGGACAGCACCAAAACAAATGATCCAATCATTCTGTCTCTTTGCAGCTAAATCTGCAGAGTTGGGATGGTTGTAACCCCCGTATATATAACATTGTATCGGTTGCAATAATTTTGTATAATCATTTAAATTGAAAAACTGTAGGTTTTGAATCCAGCGTTGTTTTGTGCATCAGTTCATAAACCATAAGATGGAATCAGTACATCGGAAACACCTTTCTTTGTTGCTGCCTATTTTCATGCATTCCTATCCTTACCGACTACTGTGTGTGTGTGTGTGTGTGTGTGTGTGTGTGTGTGTGTGTGTGTGTGTGTGTGTGTGTGTGTGTGTGTGTGTGTGTGTGTGTGTGTGTGTGTGTGTGTGTGTGTGAATGTGTGAGATAGAGAATGCATGCCTGCATATGTGAAAACAGAAAACAAAGTCATACAATGAATTGTCCCTATTTCCATTCTGTTTGTCGCCCTCTCTCCCTCTCTTCTTCTCTATCTCTTAATGACTATCAGATAACAACCCACTGACCTGAGAGAGGGGAGGGGAGGGGAGGGGAGGGGAGGGGAGGAGAGGAGGAGGAGAGGGGAGAGGAAGGGAGAAGATGGGAGAGGAGAGGAGGGGGAGGGGAAGGGAGAGGAGAGGAGAGGAGAGGAGAGGAGAGGAGAGGAGAGGAAGGTAGAGGAGAGAGGAGAGGAAGGGAGAAGATGGGAGAGGAGAGGAGAGGAGGGGAGGGGAGAGGAGGGGAGGGGAGAAGAGGGGAGAGAGAGAGGAGGGGAGGGGAGAGGAGGGGAAGGGAGAGGAGAGGAGAGGAGAGGAGAGGAGAGGAGAGGAGAGGAGAGGAGAGGAGAGGAGAGGAGAGGAGAGGAGAGGAGAGGAGAGGAGAAGAGGGGAGAGGAGAGGAGGGGAGGGGAGGGGAAGGGAGAAGAGGAGAGGAGAGGAGAGGAGAGGAAGGTAGAGGAGAGGAGAGGAGAGGAGGGTAGAGGAGAGGAGGGGAGGGGAGGGGAGAGGAGGAAAGCATTCCTTTCTCCCTCTCTCCCTCTTCTATTGTCTATCATCCTCTACAACACCTATATATCAATTCAATTCAATTCAAGGGCTTTATTGGCATGGGAAACATATTCAAACATTGCCAAAGCAAGTGAGGTAGACAACATACAAAGTTAATATATAAAGTGAAAAACAACAACAATTAACAGTAAACATTACACATACAGAGGTTTCAAAACAGTAAAGACATTACAAATGTCACATTATATATATATATATATATATACAGTGTTTTAACAATGTACAAATGGTTAAAGGACACAAGATAAATAAGCATAAATATGGGTTGTATTTACAATGGTGTTTGTTCTTCACTGGTTGCCCTTTTCTCGTGGCAACAGGTCACAAATCTTGCTGCTGTGATGTCACACTGTGGAATTTCACCCAGTAGATATGGGAGTTTTTCAAAATTGGATTTGTTTTCGAATTCTTTGTGGATCTGTGTAATCTGAGGGAAATATGTCTCTCTAATATGGTCATACATTGGGCAGGAGGTTAGGAAGTGCAGCTCAGTTTCCACCTCATTTTGTGGGCAGTGAGCACATAGCCTGTCTTCTCTTGAGAGCCATGTCTGCCTACGGCGGCCTTTCTCAATAGCAAGGCTATGCTCACTGAGTCTGTACATAGTCAAAGCTTTCCTTAATTTTGGGTCAGTCACAGTGGTCAGATATTCTGCCACTGTGTACTCTCTGTGTAGGGCCAAATAGCATTCTAGTTTGCTCTGTTTTTTTGTTAATTCTTTCCAATGTGTTAAGTAATTATCTTTTTGTTTTCTCATGATTTGGTTGGGTCTAATTGTGCTGTTGTCCTGGGGCTCTGTAGGGTGTGTTTGTGTTTGTGAACAGAGCCCCAGGACCAGCTTGCTTAGGGGACTCTTCTCCAGGTTCATCTCTCTGTAGGTGATGGCTTTGTTATGGAAGGTTTGTGAATCGCTTCCTTTTAGGTGGTTGTAGAATTTAACGGCTCTTTTCTGGATTTTGATAATTAGCGGGTATCGGCCTAATTCTGCTCTGCATGCATTATTTGGTGTTCTACGTTGTACACGGAGGATATTTTTGCAGAATTCTGCGTGCAGAGTCTCAATTTGGTGTTTGTCCCATTTTGTGAAGTCTTGGTTGGTGAGCAGACCCCAGACCTCACAACCATAAAGGGCAATGGGCTCTATGGCTGATTCAAGTATTTTTAGCCAAATCCTAATTGGTATGTTGAAATTTATGTTTCTTTTGATGGCATAGAATGCCCTTCTTGCCTTGTCTCTCAGATCGTTCACAGCTTTGTGGAAGTTACCTGTGGCACTGATGTTTAGGCCAAGGTATGTATAGTTTTTTGTGTGCTCTAGGGCAACAGTGTCTAGATGGAATTTGTATTTGTGGTCCTGGTGACTGGACCTTTTTTGGAACACCATTATTTTGGTCTTACTGAGATTTACTGTCAGAGCCCAGGTCTGACAGAATCTGTGCATAAGATCTAGGTGCTGCCGTAGGCCCTCCTTGGTTGGTGACAGAAGCACCAGATCATCAGCAAACAGCAGACATTTGACTTCGGATTCTAGCAGGGGAGGCCGGGTGCTGCAGACTTTTCTAGTGCCCGTGCCAATTCGTTGATATATATGTTGAAGAGGATGGGGCTTAAGCTGCATCCCTGTCTAACCGCACGACCCTGTGTGAAGAAATGTGTGTGTTTTTTGCCAATTTTAACCGCACACTTGTTGTTTGTGTACATGGATTTTATAATGTCGTATGTTTTACCCCCAACACCACTTTCCATCAGTTTGTATAGCAGACCCTCATGCCAGATTGAGTCAAAGGCTTTTTTTGAAATCAACAAAGCATGAGAAGACTTTGCCTTTGTTTTGGTTTGTTTGGTTGTCAATTAGGGTGTGCAGGGTGAATACATGGTCTGTTGTACGGTAATTTGGTAAAATGCCAATTTGACATTTGCTCAGTACATTGTTTTCATTGAGGAAATGTACGAGTCTGCTGTTAATAACAATGCAGAGGATTTTCCCAAGGTTACTGTTGACACATATTCCACGGTAGTTATTGGGGTCAAATTTGTCTCCATTTTTGTGGATTGGGTGATCAGTCCTTGGTTCCAAATATTGGGGAAGATGCCAGAGCTAAGTATGATGTTAAAGAGTTTTAGTACAGCCAATTGGAATTTGTTGTCTGTATATTTGATCATTTCATTGAGGATACCATCAACACCACAGGCCTTTTTGGGTTGGAGGGTTTTTATTTTGTCCTGTAACTCGTTCAATGTAATTGGAGAATCCAGTGGGTTCTGGTAGTCTTTAATAGTTGATTCTAAGATCTGTATTTGATCATGTATATCCTTTTGCTCTTTATTCTTTGTTATAGAACCAAAAAGATTGGAGAAGTGGTTTACCCAGACATCTCCATTTTGGATAGATAATTCTTCGTGTTGTTGTTTGTTTAGTGTTTTCCAGAAGTGGTTGGAGTCTATGGATTCTTCAATTGCATTGAGTTGATTTCTGGCGTGCTGTTCCTTCTTTTTCCGTAGTGTATTTCTGTATTGTTTTAGTGATTCTCAATTTCTTTCTTCGATTTTTGCATTCTTCATCAAAGCATTTGTCATTATTGTTAATTTTCTTCGGTTTTCTATGAGATTTTTAGATTTGATAGGGAAGCTGAGAGGTCAAATATACTGTTAAGATTTTCTACTGCCAAGTTTACACCCTCACTATTACAGTGGAACGTTTTACCCAGGAAATTGTCTAAAAGGGATTGAATTTGTTGTTGCCTAATTGTTTTTTGGTAAGTTTCCAAACTGCATTCCTTCCACTATAGCATTTCTTAATGTTACTCAGATCCTTTGGCTTTGATGCCTCATGATTGAGTATTTCTCTGTTCAAGTAGACTGTGATTTTGCTGTGGTCTGATAGGGGTGTCAGTGGACTGACTGTGAACGCTCTGAGAGACTCTGGGTTGAGGTCAGTGATAAAGTAGTCTACAGTACTACTGCCAAGAGATGAGCTATAGGTGTACCTACCATAGGAGTCCCCTCGAAGCCTACCATTGACTATGTACAGACCCAGCGTGCGACAGAGCTGCAGGAGTTGTGACCCGTTTTTGTTGGTTATGTTGTCATAGTTGTGCCTAGGGGGCATATGTGGGGGATGCTGTCACCTCCAGGCAGGTGTTTGTCCCCCTATGTGCTGAGGGTGTCAGGTTCTTGTCCGGTTCTGGCATTTAGGTCGTCACAGACTAGTACATGTCCCTGGGCCTGGAAATGATTGATTTCCCCCTCTAGGATGGAGAAGCTGTCTTCATTAAAGTATGGGGATTCTAGTGGGGGATATAGGTAGCACACAGGAGGACATTTTTCTCTGTTAGGATAATTTCCTTTTGAATTTCTAGCCAAATGTAGAATGTTCCTGTTTTGATTCATTTAATGGATTGAGTTAGGTCTGCTCTATACCAAATTAGCATACCCCTGAGTCCCTTCCCTGTTTCACACCTGGTAGTTTGGTGGATGGGACTACCAGCTCTCTGTAACCTAGAGGGCAACCAGTGGGTCCGTCTCCTCTATACCAGGTTTCTTGCAGGATGACAATGTCTGTATTACCGATTTCTTTGGTGAAGTCCGGGTTTCTGCTCTTCAGGCCAAAGGCAGATGACCTCAGGCCTTGGATATTCCAGGATAATATAGTGAAGGCTTTTGTTCCATAGAATGTCCAATGTTGTTGGTTGTGGTTTGGCCTCAGGACAGTAAGTGTGAGCAGAGCCTGCTGAGCATCTGGTACATGCCATTGGCTTGGGCGAGTGTGAGAGTGGGGGTTGGGACTGTTTGCCCGCTCACTACCTGGGCGTATGTGTGGCTTCCATGTTGAGGCCCTCTTTGCTGGGGTGGGGTGCATGGGGTGGGCAGGAGTGGCATAGGTCTGATCTGAGGGGCCTAAATGGGGTGTGGGCATGGTTGACGTGGGGGGTGTTGATTGGTTGGGGGGTGATTGGTTGGGGTGTGGGGTGTGGATGTGTCTGGGTTTACTGTGGTCTGGATGTAATTCCTCTTGGCGTGGGTCCTCTATGTGTAGGTCCAGGGGGTCCTGCAGTTCTGGGAGGGGTCTCACTGGTCTGGGTGGGGTGTCTATTGATCTGTTGCTCCTGTGTGAAGTGTTGGGGATACGTTTGAGAGCGATGTCCTTTAGAGTCCAGGCAAAGGTGGGCACTGCTGCCTTGTAGAGGTGGACCTGGTCATAGAGGCTGTTCAAGTCCAGGGTGGAGTGGTGGGCCAGGAAAACATTTGGTTTTGAGGCACAGTCACGGGAAATACCTGCGTTTACCCGCTGTATTGTGGCAGGGTGGAAGTCTTTTCGTGGTAGCAGGGTGGAGATAACCACTTGTGCGTTGGGGAAAGTAGAAGAAGCCTTTTCAATCACTTCCTTCAGTGCCGTGGCCACTCTTTCCTGCTGTGCTCTCAGGTCGTTTGTGCCTGTGTGTATTATTATGTGGCTGGGTGAACCTAGTTGGTCCTCAGACAGAAGGTCGAGGGCGCTGGGTGTTTGGACACCAGAGTTTAGACACACTATGTTTGGGAAGTCCATAAGTAGTACAATCTGTGTCTTGTGTTTGTCCTCAGTGGGTGTGAGGGGTTGTCAGAAGGGCTATCAGGGTGGCTGACAGGGGGTGTTCAGAGGGGGTGAGAGCCGCTGGGCTTGTGGTTCTTCATTTATCTGTTCTGCTGTGATGTCGACTCTATGGTCAGGGTCTGGTGTGGACTGTTCTGCTGTGGTGTCGAGACTTTTGTCAGGTGCTGAGGTGGGCTGTTCTGCTGGCTTCTCTGTGGGGGTGGCCACCTCTCTAGTGGGTTGTTCTCTGTCACACGCCGTCCCCCTCAACCTCTCCTCCGTCCCCCTCACCCTCTCCTCCACCAGCAGTCTGATCCTCTCCTCTAATGCTCTGTTCTTCTCCTGATTCTGCTCTTTCTCCTGTTGAAGTTGTCTCACCACAGTCCAGAGTGCTCTATATCTTGTCTGTAACAGGAAGCTGAGAAGTGGTGACATCCTGTGAGTTTCGATGGGTTCTGTGGGTCTGCCTGCGGCAGACAGGATGCTAGTGGCAGATTTAACTCCATACCTGTGCGTTTTGGGGGCCGTCGGCTGTGTGTGTGTGTGTGTGTGTGTGTGTGTGTGTGTGCGTGCTTGCGTGCGTGTGTGTGTGTGTGTGTGTGTGTGTGTGTATACAGGATGCTAGTGTTGGTTTTAACTCCAGGGTTCAAATGTGCCTCCGGGTTCTGTGGGGTCACACATCTGTAGCTCCTCAGCGCCCCCGTCCTGACTCCCGCAGACTCATCAAAGTGGCCAGTCAGCTGCACCTAATGGGTATTACCAAGACAAAGGAAGAGTGGAGGGGCGGAGGAGAGGAGGAGGAGGGGAGGGAAGGAGGGGTTAGGGCGTAAGACAGGCTTTGATATCTAGGAGATTTATGGGCGTGATGAAATCAGGCCTGAATACCCCCAGCCTCCCCTACCTCTCTATAGTTCAGCAACATCTAAAGGCCCGGGTTTGTTCCGGGAGGACAGACGCCTGGGATGAAAAAAAGAATAAAAAGCAACAAATCTAAGCAGAGAAGAGAGGAGGGTGGTTCTGTCCCCTGGAGTCGGAGCTCTGAAGTCTCCTAATGTTCCATTCAACTGTCAGTCTGGACTGTTGACTGTTACTACTGCTGCAGCAGAGAGAGGAGGGGGGGGTTATTCACTTCAGATTTACACACACACACACACACACACACACACACACACACACACACACACACTGCAACCCCCCCCCACACACACACTGCAACCCCCCACACGCACACACTGCAACCCCCCACACACACACACACACACACACTGCAACCCCCCACGAACACACACACACTGCAACCCCCCACACACACACACACTGCAACCCCCCACACACACACACACACACACACACACACACACACACACACACACACACACACACACACACACACTCTCCACCACCACCCCCTTCCTTCATGTCCTGCACTAAATATACCTGTTTAGTGACAAATAACCCCAGGAAGTCAACAGTGTCTGAAGTTGAGCTGGGAGACTCTGGCCCTCTGCAACTCTCCTCTCCTGACATCACCAATATGTTATCAGCATGTCCCTTAGGGCTTGATCAGACCAGACAAGATCAGGGCAAACCAGACAAGATCAGGGCAGACCAGACAAGATCAGGGCAAACCAGACAAGATCAGGGCAGACCAGACACGATCAGGGCAGACCAGACAAGCTCAGACCAGACCAGACAAGATCAGGGCAAACCAGACAAGATCAGGGCAGACCAGACAAGCTCAGACCAGACCAGACAAGATCAGGGCAGACCAGACAAGATCAGGGCAAACCAGACAAGCTCAGACCAGACCAGACAAGCTCAGACCAGACCAGACAAGCTCAGACCAGACCAGACAAGATCAGGGCAGACCAGACAAGATCAGGGCAGACCAGACAAGATCAGGGCAGACCAGACACGATCAGGGCAGATCAGGGCAGACCAGACACGATCACGGCATCACACGACCCATTGAGTAAGGTAGTGGATCCTAATTCCCAACCTATTCAATAAATCATTTAGTGCACTACTTTCCACCTGCCCGGTATACTGAATACGGTGCCATTTGGGACCTGTTTCAGGAAAGGAGGTTTATGTCGCACGCCACAACTTCACAGGAGTGGCATTTGAATGTCTTTAAAAAAAATAAAAAATCCCAATGCGTTTTTTGGGGGCGGCAGAAACGTCTTCGGGAACATGTGAACTTTCATGTGCCTTTAATTAAAAAAAAATGTGTATTCCATCATAAATACCAAATAAAATTGTTAAATTACAAGTTGGTTTAGCCATGGAAAAAGTTAGGAACCTTCCCGCTAGCCATGATTGGCTGAGATAATGAATGGGCTGGACATTTATTTTTTTATTTCACCTTTATTTAACCAGATAGGCTAGTTTAAGAACAAGTTCTCATTTGCAACTGTGACCTGGCCAAGATAAATCAAAGCAGTGCGACACATACAACAACACAGAGTTACACATGGAATAAACAAACATACAATCAATAATACAGTAGAAAAGTTTATATACAGCATGTGCAAATGAGGTAGGATAAGGGAGGTAAGGGCAATAAATAGGCCTTGGTGGCAGAGTAATTACAATATAGCAATTAAACACTGGAATGGTAGGATGTGCAGAAGATGAATGTGGAAGTGGGGGGTGACCTGTGAAATATACCTGCTGGGGTGCATGCTACGGGTGGGTGCTGCTATAGTGACCAGTCAGCTGAGAAAAGGCGGGGCTTTACCTACCAGAGACTTGTAGATGACCTGGAGCCAGTGGGCTTGGCGACGAGTATGAAGCGAGGGCCAGCCAACGAGAGTGTACAGGTCGCAGTGGTGGGTAGTATATGGGGCTTTGGTGTCAAAACGGATGGTAGACTGCATCCAATTTGCTGAGTAGAGTGTTGGAGGCTATTTTGTAAATGACATTGCCGAAGTCGAGGATCGGTAGGATGGTCAGCTTACGAGGGTATGTTTGGCAGCATGAGTGAAGGATGCTTGGTTGTGAAATAGGAAGCCGATTCTAGATATAATTTTGGATTGGAGATGTTTAATGTGAGTCTGGAAGGAGAGTTTACAGTCTAACCAGACAC
>NW_026280048.1:0-7500 GCF_023373465.1 Oncorhynchus keta | reverse complement strand
TCCTATCCATGATTGTCTTATCCCACTGAACTAAAGTATGATTCCTATCCATGACTGTCTTATCCCACTGAACTAAAGTTTGATTCCTATCAATGACAGTCTTATCCCACTGAACTAAAGTATGATTCCTATCCATGACTGTCTTATCCCACTGAACTAAAGTTTGATTCCTATCAATGACAGTCTTATCCCACTGAACTAAAGTTTGATTCCTATCCATGATTGTCTTATCCCACTGAACTAAAGTTTGAATCCTATCAATGACAGTCTTATCCCACTGAACTAAAGTATGATTCCTATCCATGACTGTCTTATCCCACTGAACTAAAGTTTGAATCCTATCCATGACTGTCTTATCCCACTGAACTAAAGTATGATTCCTATCCATGACAGTCTTATTCCACTGAACTAAAGTATGATTCCTATCCATGACAGTCTTATTCCACTGAACTAAAGTTTGAATCCTATCAATGACAGTCTTATCCCACTGAACTAAAGTATGATTCCTATCCATGACTGTCTTATCCCACTGAACTAAAGTATGATTCCTATCCATGACTGTCTTATCCCACTGAACTAAAGTTTGAATCCTATCCATGACTGTCTTATCCCACTGAACTAAAGTATGATTCCTATCCATGACAGTCTTATTCCACTGAACTAAAGTATGATTCCTATCCATGACAGTCTTATTCCACTGAACTAAAGTTTGAATCCTATCAATGACAGTCTTATCCCACTGAACTAAAGTATGATTCCTATCCATGACTGTCTTATCCCACTGAACTAAAGTATGATTCCTATCCATGACTGTCTTATCCCACTGAACTAAAGTTTGAATCCTATCCATGACTGTCTTATCCCACTGAACTAAAGTATGATTCCTATCCATGACTGTCTTATCCCACTGAACTAAAGTATGATTCCTGATCTCCTGAGTGGCACAGTGGTCTAAGACACTGCATCTCAGTGCAAGGGGCTTCCCTGCCGTACCTGGTTTGAGTCCAGGCTGCATCACATCTGGAGTTTGCAATGCTGTCATCAAGGCAAAGGGTGGCTATTTGAAGAAACTCAAATATATTTTGATTTTTTTTGTGTTATTTCATAGTTTTGATGTCTTCACTATTATTCTACAATTTAGAAAATAGTAAAAATAAAGAATAACCCTTGAATGAGTAGGTGTTCTAAAACTTTTGATCGGTAGTGTAGATCTGTTAATGATATAGATCTGTTAATGATATAGATCTGTTAATGACAGGGTGGGATGATAGGGTGATCTGTTAATGATATAGATATGTTAATTATATATATGTTAATGACATAGATCTGTTAATGCTAAGATATGTTAATGATATAGATATGTTAATTATATATACAGTGCCTTGCAAAAGTATTCGGCCCCCTTGAACTTTGCGAACTTTTGCCACATTTCAGGCTTCAAACATAAAGATATAAAACTGTATTTTTGTGAAGAATCAACAACAAGTGGGACACAATCATGAAGTGGAACGACATTTATTGTATATTTCAAACTTTTTAACAAATCAAAAACTGAAAAATTGGGCGTGCAAAAATTATTCAGCCCCTTTACTTTCAGTGCAGCAAACTCTCTCCAGAAGTTCAGTGAGGATCTCTGAATGATCAATGTTGAACTAAATGACTAATGATGATAAATACAATCCACCTGTGTGTAATCAAGTCTCCGTATAAATGCACCTGCACTGTGATAGTCTCAGAGGTCCGTTAAAGCGCAGAGAGCATCATGAAGAACAAGGAACACACCAGGCAGGTCGAGATACTGTTGTGAAGAAGTTTAAAGCTGGATTTGGATACAAAAGATTTCCCAAGCTTTAAACATCCCAAGGAGCACTGTGCAAGCAAACATATTGAAATGGAAGGTATCAGACCACTGCAAATCTACCAAGACCTGGCCGTCCCTCTAAACTTTCAGCTCATACAAGGAAGACTGATCAGAGATGCAGCCAAGAGGCCCATGATCACTCTGGATGAACTGCAGAGATCTACAGCTGAGGTGGGAGACTCTGTCCATAGGACAACAATTTATCGTATATTGCACAAATCTGGCCTTTATGAAGAGAGGCAGAAGAAAGCCATTTCTTAAAGATATCCATAAAAAGTGTTGTTTAAAGTTTGCCACAAGCAACCTGGGAGACACACCAAACATGTGGAAGAAGGTGCTCTGGTCAGATGAAACCAAAATTGAACTTTTTGGCAGCAATGCAAAAACGTTATGTTTGGCGTAAAAGCAACACAGCTCATCACCCTGAACACACCATCCCCACTGTCAAACATGGTGGTGGCAGCATCATGGTTTGGGCCTGCTTTTCTTCAGCAGGGACAGGAAGATGGTTAAAGTTGATGGGAAGATGGATGGAGCCAAATGCAGGACCATTCTGGAAGAAAACCTGATGGAGTCTGCAAAGACCTGAGACTGGGACGGAGATTTGTCTTCCAACAAGACAATGACCCAAAACATAAAGCAAAATCTACAATGGAATGGTTCAAAAATAAACATATCCAGGTGTTAGAATGGCCAAGTCAAAGTCCAGACCTGAATCAATTAGAATCTGTGGAAAAGACTGAAAACTGCTGTTCACAAATGCTCTCCATCAACCTCACTGAGCTCGAGCTGTTTGCAGAGAGGAATGGGAAAAAATGTCAGTCTCTCGATGTACCAAAACTGATACAGACATACCCCAAGCGACTTACAGCTGTAATCGCAGCAAAGGTGGCGCTACAAAGTATTAACTTAAGGGCTGAATAATTTTGCACGCCCAATTTTCAGTTTTTTGATTTGTTAAAAAAGTTTGAAAATATCCAATAAATGTCGTTCCACTTCATGATTGTGTCCCACTTGTTGTTGATTCTTCACAAATAAAATACAGTTTTATATCTTTATGTTTGAAGCCTGAAATGTGGCAAAAGGTCGCAAAGTTCAAGGGGGCGAATACTTTTCCAGAGATGCTCTCTATATATATGTTAGTGATATAGATCTGTTAATGATATAGATATTTTAATGATATAGATATGTTAGTGATATAGATATGTTTATGATATAGATCTGTTATTGTCTATAATGGTCATTTCTTTCAAAATACTTTTAGCTGTGCGTTGATGGGCTGGCCTTACATTGGACAATGGAATTAGTCCCCAAAAGAGCAACCCACGCCTATCGGGCACAACAGATAGGCTCAAATCAAAACACTCAAAGTATTTGAAGAAAAGTTATGCCCCAGACCCACATCTGTATCCTACAAAACCTCCCATCAGCTTGGTTTGAGAGAGAGGAAGGGAGGGTAGGAGGAAGAACAGAACTGAGAGAGAGAGAGAGAGAGAGAGAGAGAGAGAGAGAGAGAGAGAGAGAGAGAGAGAGAGAGAGAGAGAGAGAGAGAGAGAGGATGGATGGAGGAGAACAGAAGAGAGAGAGGGATGGAGGGAATGGAGAGAGAGGGGAATGAGGGAAACGGAGAGAGAGAGGGAATGGAGAGAGAGAGAGGGGGGGAATGGAGAGAGAGAGGATGGAGGGGAACGGAGAGAGAGGGAAGGAGGGGAATGGAGAGAGAGAGGGATGGAGGAGAACAGAAAGAGAGAGGGAAGGAGGGGAACAGAAAGACAAGGAAAGAGGGGAACAGAGAGAGAGAGAGATGGAAGGAGGGGAATGGAGAGAGAGAGGGAAGGATGAGAACGGAGAGAGAGGGATGGAGGAGAACAGAAAGAGAGAGGGAAGGAGGGGAACGGAGAGAGAGAGAGGGAAGGAGGGGAACAGAAAGAGAGAGGGAAGGAGGGGAACGGAAAGACAAGGAAAGAGGGGAACAGAGAGAGAGATGGAAGGAGGGGAATGGAGAGAGAGGGAAGGATGGGAACGGAGAGAGAGAGAGGGAAGGAGGGGAACAGAAAGAGAGAGGGAAGGAGGGGAACGGAAAGACAAGGAAAGAGGGGAACAGAGAGAGAGATGGAAGGAGGGGAATGGAGAGAGAGGGAAGGATGGGAACGGAGAGAGAGAGGGATGGAGGAGAACAGAAAGAGAGAGGGACGGAGAGAACAGAAAGAGAGAGGGACGGAGGAGAACAGAAAGAGAGGAAGGAAGGAGGGGGAACGGAGAGAGAGAGAGGAAGGGAGGGGAACGGAGAGAGAGAGAAAGGAGAACGGAGGGAGGAGAAACAGAAAGAGAGAGGGAAGGAGGGGAACGGAGAGAGAGAGGGATGGGGAGAACAGAAAACAGAAGGAAAGAGGGGAACAGAGAACAGAGACAGGAGGAACTGAGAAGAAACCATGGTAACTCCTTGAATTCGGCAGCATGCCTTCAGATGGAGTAAGACTGGGAGTAGGGAGAGGGGAGGAAGGAGGGAGTAGGGGAGGGAGGGAGGATGTGAGGATGGAGGAGGGAGGGGAGGGAGGAAGGAGTAGGGTAGGAATGAAGGAGGGAAGTGGGGAGGATGGATGGGAGAACGGAAGAGGGAGGATGGATGGGAGAACGGAAGAGGGAGGATGGGCAGAAGGAAGATGGGAGGATGGATGGGAGAACGGAAGAGGGAGGATGGATGGGAGAACGGAAGAGGGAGGATGGATGGGAGAACGGAAGAGGGAGGATGGGCAGAAGGAAGATGGGATGAGGGAAGAGGGATTGGAGCCCATTGAGTTTTTCCTCTTAAGGATTGACCCTTTTTCCCCAATTTTGCCTAAAACGACATAACAAAATCTAACTGCCTGTAGTTCAGGCCCTGAAGCAAGGATATGCATATTCTTGGTATCATTTTAAAGGAAACACTTTGACGTTTGTGGAAATGTAGAATGAATGTAGGAGAATATAACACATTCGATCTGGTAAAAGATAATACAAAGAAAAAAAACATTTCTTTTTTATTTTTGGGGTAAAATCATTATTGAAACGCAAGAGAAAGGCCATAATGTATTATTGCAGCCCAGCTGAAATGTAGAATCTGGCCACTAGATGGCAGCAGTGTACGTGCAAAGTTTTAGACTGATCCAAAGAACCATTGCATTTCAGTTCAAGCTTTTGTGTGCAGATCTAATTTGTTTATTAATAACTTTTCATGTTCAAAACTGTGCACCCTCCTCAAACAATAGTATGGTATTATTTCACTGTAATAGCTATTGTAAATTAGACGCGCATTTAGATTAACAAGAATTTAAGCTTTCTGCCAATATCATATTTGTCTATGTCTAGAGAGAAACCATGGTAACTCTTGGAATTCGCAATCTCCAACCTCATGCCAAGTTTACTAGCCTACGCAGCTCAACCGTCCCGCAGGGACCCACCAACTTTATTTTAAGAATGTATTCATTATGTTCACGCCATGAAGCCTTCGTTAACCTTTTATATCAAATCAGATTAAAAATCAGATTTGTCACATGCGTCCAATACAACAGGTACACCTTACAGGAAATGCTGAATATAACAGGTAGACCTGCAGTGAAAATGCTGAATACAACAGGTAGACCTTGCAGAAATGCTGAATACAACAGGTAGACCTTACAGTGAAATGCTGAATACAACAGGTAGACCTTACAGTGAAATGCTGAATACAACAGGTAGACCTTACAGTGAAATGCTGAATACAACAGGTAGACCTTACAGTGAAATGCTGAATACAACAGGTAGACCTTACAGTGAAATGCTGAATACAACAGGTATACCTTACAGTGAAATGCTGAATACAACAGGTATACCTTACAGTGAAATGCTGAATACAACAGGTAGACCTTACAGTGAAATGCTGAATACAACAGGTAGACCTTACAGTGAAATGCTAAATACAACAGGTAGACCTTACAGTGAAATGCAGAATACAACAGGTAGACCTTACAGTGAAATGCTGAATACAACAGGTAGACCTTACAGTGAAATGCCGAATATAACAGGTATACCTTACAGTGAAATGCCGAATACAACAGGTAGACCTTACAGTGAAATGCCGAATACAACAGGTAGACCTTACAGTGAAATGCTGAATACAACAGGTAGACCTTACAGTGAAATGCTGAATACAACAGGTAGACCTTACAGTGAAATGCTGAATACAACAGGTAGACCTTACAGTGAAATGCTGAATACAACAGGTAGACCTTACAGTGAAATGCTGAATACAACAGGTAGACCTTACAGTGAAATGCTGAATACAACAGGTAGACCTTACAGTGAAATGCTGAATACAACAGGTAGACCTTACAGTGAAATGCTGAATACAACAGGTAGACCTTACAGTGAAATGCTGAATACAACAGGTATACCTTACAGTGAAATGCTGAATACAACAGGTATACCTTACAGTGAAATGCTGAATACAACAGGTAGACCTTACAGTGAAATGCTGAATACAACAGGTAGACCTTACAGTGAAATGCTGAATACAACAGGTAGACCTTACAGTGAAATGCAGAATACAACAGGTAGACCTTACAGTGAAATGCTGAATACAACAGGTAGACCTTACAGTGAAATGCCGAATATAACAGGTATACCTTACAGTGAAATGCCGAATACAACAGGTAGACCTTACAGTGAAATGCCGAATACAACAGGTAGACCTTACAGTGAAATGCTGAATACAACAGGTAGACCTTACAGTGAAATGCTGAATACAACAGGTAGACCTTACAGTGAAATGCTCAATACAACAGGTAGACCTTACAGTGAAATGCTGAATACAACAGGTATACCTTACAGTGAAATGCTGAATACAACAGGTATACCTTACAGTGAAATGCTGAATACAACAGGTATACCTTACAGTGAAATGCTGAATACAACAGGTAGACCTTACAGTGAAATGCTGAATACAACAGGTAGACCTTACAGTGAAATGCTGAATACAACAGGTAGACCTTACAGTGAAATGCTGAATACAACAGGTAGACCTTACAGTGAAATGCTGAATACAACAGGTAGACCTTACAGTGAAATGCTGAATACAACAGGTAGACCTTACAGTGAAATGCCGAATACAACAGGTATACCTTACAGTGAAATGCCGAATACAACAGGTAGACCTTACAGTGAAATGCTGAATACAACAGGTAGACCTTACAGTGAAATGCTGAATACAACAGGTAGACCTTACAGTGAAATGCTGAATACAACAGGTAGACCTTACAGTGAAATGCTGAATACAACAGGTAGAATTTACAGTGAAATGCTGAATACAACAGGTAGACCTTACAGTGAAATGCTGAATACAACAGGTAGATCTTACAGTGAAATGCTGAATACAACAGGTAGACCTTACAGTGAAATGCTGAATACAACAGGTAGACCTTACAGTGAAATGCTGAATACAACAGGTAGACCTTACAGTGAAATGCTGAATACAACAGGTAGACCTTACAGTGAAATGCTGAATACAACAGGTAGACCTTACAGTGAAATGCTGAATACAACAGGTAGACCTTACAGTGAAATGCTCAATACAACAGGTAGACCTTACAGTGAAATGCTGAATACTGTATTGTCATTAATAA
>NW_026280047.1:0-8365 GCF_023373465.1 Oncorhynchus keta | reverse complement strand
ACAGACACACCAACCTTATGGCAGACAGACAGACACACCAACCTTATGGCGAGACAGACACACCAACCTTATGGCAGACAGACAGCACACCAACCTTATGGCAGACAGACAGACACACCAACCTTATGGCAGACAGACAGACACACCAACCTTATGGCAGACAGACAGACACCCAACCTTATGGCAGACAGACAGACACACCAACCTTATGGCAGACAGACAGACACACCAACCTTATGGCAGACAGACAGACACACCAACCTTATGGCAGACAGACAGACACACCAACCTTATGGCAGACAGACAGACACACCAACCTTATGGCAGACAGACAGACACACCAACCTTATGGCAGACAGACAGACACACCAACCTTATGGCAGACAGACAGACACACCAACCTTATGGCAGACAGACAGACACACCAACCTTATGGCAGACAGACAGACACACCAACCTTATGGCAGACAGACAGACACACCAACCTTATGGCAGACAGACAGACACACCAACCTTATGGCAGACAGACAGACACACCAACCTTATGGCAGACAGACAGACACACCAACCTTATGGCAGACAGACAGACAGACACACCAACCTTATGGCAGACAGACACACCAACCTTATGGCAGACAGACAGACAGACACACCAACCTTATGGCAGACAGACAGACACACCAACCTTATGGCAGACAGACACACCAACCTTATGGCAGACAGACAGACACACCAACCTTATGGCAGACAGACAGACACACCAACCTTATGGCAGACAGACAGACACACCAACCTTATGGCAGACAGACAGACACACCAACCTTATGGCAGACAGACACACCAACCTTATGGCAGACAGACAGACACACCAACCTTATGGCAGACAGACAGACACACCAACCTTATGGCAGACAGACAGACACACCAACCTTATGGCAGACAGACAGACACACCAACCTTATGGCAGACAGACAGACACACCAACCTTATGGCAGACAGACACACCAACCTTATGGCAGACAGACAGACACACCAACCTTATGGCAGACAGACACACCAACCTTATGGCAGACAGACAGACACACCAACCTTATGGCAGACAGACACACCAACCTTATGGCAGACAGACAGACACACCAACCTTATGGCAGACAGACAGACAGACACACCAACCTTATGGCAGACAGACAGACACACCAACCTTATGGCAGACAGACAGACACACCAACCTTATGGCAGACAGACAGACACACCAACCTTATGGCAGACAGACAGACACACCAACCTTATGGCAGACAGACAGACACACCAACCTTATGGCAGACAGACAGACCACCAACCTTATGGCAGACAGACACACCAACCTTATGGCAGACAGACAGACAGACACACCAACCTTATGGCAGACAGACAGACACACCAACCTTATGGCAGACAGACACACCAACCTTATGGCAGACAGACAGACACACAACCTTATGGCAGACAGACAGACAGACACACCAACCTTATGGCAGACAGACAGACACACCAACCTTATGGCAGACAGACAGCACACCAACCTTATGGCAGACAGACAGACACACCAACCTTATGGCAGACAGACAGACACACCAACCTTATGGCAGACAGACAGACAGACACACCAACCTTATGGCAGACAGACAGACACACCAACCTTATGGCAGACAGACACACCAACCTTATGGCAGACAGACACACCAACCTTATGGCAGACACACCAACCTTATGGCAGACAGACACACCAACCTTATGGCAGACAGACAGACACACCAACCTTATGGCAGACAGACAGACACACCAGCCTTATGGCAGACAGACAGACCACCAACCTTATGGCAGACAGACAGACCACCAACCTTATGGCAGACAGACAGACATACCACCGACCTTATGGCAGACAGACAGACCACCAACCTTATGGCAGATAGACAGACAGACACACTAACCTTATGGCAGACAGACAGACCACCAACCTTATGGCAGACAGACAGACCACCAACCTTATGGCAGACAGACAGACAGACCACCAACCTTATGGCAGACAGACAGACAGACCACCAACCTTATGGCAGACAGACAGACACACTAACCTTATGGCAGACAGACAGACCACCAACCTTATGGTAGACAGACAGACACACCAACCTTATGGCAGACAGACAGACACACCAACCTTATGGCAGACAGACAGACAGACAGACAGACAGACAGACCACCAACATTATGGCAGACAGACAGACCACCAACCTTATGGCAGACAGACAGACCACCAACCTTATGGCAGACAGACAGACCACCAACCTTATGGCAGACAGACAGACAGACAGACAGACAGACAGACAGACAGACAGACAGACAGACAGACAGACAGACACACTAACCTCACATTAGATGTGAGGCCACTGGAAATGAGAGCAGTGGGTAACATCTGCTGTCTTTGTAGAGGTGTGTGTGTGTGTGTGTGTGTGTGTGTGTGTGTGTGTGTGTGTGTGTGTGTGTGTGTGTGTGGGTGTGGTGTGGGTGGTGGTGTGTGTGTGTGTGTGTGTGTGTGTGTGTGTGTGTGTGTGTGTGTGTGATGAGGTTAATCAGTGCTGGGAAAATGCTGTACGGCTTCTGTTTTTTTCCAAATAAAACCAACCCCTCCGAGGGTCTTTTCACCGCTGCTGATGTCACTGCGTCGTCTCGCTTCGGGGCTCCCGAGAATAAAGAGGTAAAGTTGAGAAGAGAAGGCCGTAACAGCCCCCCCGTATCCCTTCTAGAACAGCAGCATAAACAAGCCTTAGGGAACGTGCCAGAGACAGTGTGTCAGGGCCCCATCAGGAATCAGTGGGTAAATAAACACTGCCAAATTTGTGAATTAAGGGAAGGGACTGGCGATGGGAGACGCTGAAAACCAGGGGGAGAGGGGAAAACTGTCCGGGGGTAGTCGCCTTCAAAGCACACAGGGTTCAGTGGGGCAAAGAGGAGAGGCAGAGAGAGAGAGGGGGAGAGAGAGAGAGAGGGGGAGGGGAGAGAGAGAGAGAGAGAGAGAGAGAGAGAGAGAGAGGGGGAGAGAGAGAGAGAGAGGGGAGAGAGAGGGGAGAGAGACGGAGAGAGAGAGGAGAGAGACGGAGAGAGAGAGAGGGGGAGAGGGAGAGAGAGAGGGGAGAGAGAGAGAGAGAGAGAGGGGAGAGAGAGGAGAGAGACACGGAGAGAGAGAGGGACAGAGAGACAGAGAGACGGAGAGAGACGGAGAGAGACAGAGAGACGGAGAGAGAGAGGGGAGAGAGACGGAGAGAGACGGAGAGAGACGGAGAGAGAGAGGGGAGAGAGACGGAGAGAGACGGAGAGAGACGGAGAGAGAGAGGGGAGAGAGACGGAGAGAGACGGAGAGAGACGGAGAGAGAGAGGGGAGAGAGACGGAGAGAGACGGAGAGAGAGAGGAGAGAGAGACGGAGAGAGACGGAGAGAGAGAGGGGAGAGAGACGGAGAGAGAGAGGGGAGAGAGACGGAGAGAGACGGAGAGAGACGGAGAGAGAGAGGGACAGAGAGACAGAGAGACGGAGAGAGAGAGGGAGATGGAGAGAGAGAGGGTAGAGAGACGGAGAGAGACGGAGAGAGAGAGGGGAGAGAGAGGGGAGAGAGAGGGAGAGAGAGAGGGGGAGAGGGAGAGAGAGGGGGAGAGAGAGGGGAGAGAGACGGAGAGAGAGAGGGACAGAGAGACAGAGAGACGGAGAGAGAGAGGGAGATGGAGAGAGAGAGGGAGAGAGACGGAGAGAGACTGAGAGAGAGAGGGAGAGAGACGGAGAGAGAGAGGGAGAGAGACTGGAGAGAGACGAGACAGAGAGAGGAGAGAGAGAGAGAGAGAGAGAGAGAGAGAGAGAGAGAGAGAGAGCAGAGAGAGTATATATATATATATATATATATATATATATATATATATATATATATTTATATATATATATATATATATTTATATATATTTGAGAACGAAAACAAGCCAAACCTTGAATGTACCAACCCATCCTGCAGGCCTGACAGAGCACAGTAAGACTGTTGTATACTGTACCCATCCATCAACTCATCTGGGCCATTACCATTACCACCACAAGGCTGTGGTTTGGGGGTCTGCTATTTCAGTTGGTCTTTTTAGGCATTAGGTCTTAATCAGAAAGCCACAGATGAAAAACAGCAGATCACTTCCTTACAAAACTTGATCCTGGGAAAATAAATCCAATTCTATCTGCTCTTCTCTGTCTCTCTCTCCATCTGTGTGTCTCTAGTCGGTCTCTTCCTTGTCTGTCTTTGTCTTCACTGACGAGCTTCTATCTTTCTTCCATCTAGGTCTAGTCGATCTTTCTGTCTGTCTCTCTCTCTTTCTGTCTGTCTCTCTCTCTCGTTCTGTCTCTCTCTATCTCTCTCGTTCTGTCTCTCTCTCCATCTCTCATTCTTTCTGTCTCTCTCTCCATCTGTCTCTATCTTTCTGTCTCTCTCTTGTCTCTCCATTCTCTCTCTCTCCATCTGTCTCTCTCTCTCTCCGTCTTCTCTCTCTCCATCTTCTCTCTCTCTCCATCTGTCTCTCTCTCTCTCTCCATCTGTCTCTCTCGCTCCATCTGTGTCTCTCTCTCCATTTCTGTGTGAGTGATCCACGTCTCAACATTGTGAGAAAAAGAGAGAGGGAGAGGAGGAGAGAAGGAGAAATAGAGGGATAGGAGAAGAGAGAGAAGGACAAAGAGAAAGAGGAGGAGAAAGACGATCTCAGAGCAGCGTTGGATTCACTCACTGGTAGGATTCATACAAAGGCGCACACACACACACACACACACACACACACACACACACACACACACACACACACACACACACACACACACACACACACGAGTAGCTAAAGTTTCCATGAACTCCACATGAACAACATTTCTCTGATGGACTATAGAGGAGGACGCCTCCCCCACACACACCTCTCTCGATTCCTCCCCCACACACACCCTCTCTCTATTCCCCCCACACACACACACCCCTCTCGCTATTCCTCCCCACACACACCCTCTTCTATTCCTCCCCACACACACACCTCTCTCTATTCCCCACACACACCCCTCTATTCCTCCCCACACACACCTCTCTCTATTCCTCCCTCACACACACACACACCCTCTCGCTATTCCTCCCCACACACACCCTCTCTATTCCTCCCCACACACACACACCTCCTCTCGCTATTCCTCCCACACCCACACCCTCTCTCTCCTCCCCCCACACACACTCACTCTCTATTCCTCCCCACACACACACACCCTCTCTATTCCTCCCCCACACACACCCTCTTCTATTCCTACCCTCTATTCCTACCACACACACACTCTCTATCTCCTTCCACACACACCTCTCTCTACCCCTCCACACACACACACACCCTCTCTATTCCTCCCCTCCACACACAACTCTCTCTCTACCCCCACACACACGCCCTCTCTCATATTCCTCCCCACACACACCCCTCTCTCTATTCCTCCCCAACACACTCTCCCTATTCCTCCCTCCCACACACACACTCTCACTCCTCTCTCACACACACCCCTCTCGCTATTCCTCCCCTACACACACACTCTCTCTATTCCTCCCCACACACACACACCTCTCTATTCCTCCCTCACACACACCCCTCTCGCTATTCCTCCCACACACACCCTCTCTCTATTCTCTACACACACACACCTCTCTCTATTACTCCTCCACACACCCCTCTCTCTCTATCCCCTCACACACACGCCTCTCTATTCCTCCCCCTACACACACACCCTCTCTATTCCTCCCCACACACACTCTCTATTCCTCCCCCCACACACCCCTCCTATCCCCCCACACACCCCTCTCTCTATCTCCTCCCCCCCCACACACACACCCCTCTCTATTCCCCCACACACAGCACAGCTCTTCTATCCCCCCCCACACACACTCTCTCTATTCCTCCCCACACACACACACCCTTCTCTATTCCCTCACTCACACACACACACACCCCTCTCTCTATCTCCTCCCTCCACACACACCCCTCTATTCCCTCACACACACACACACCACTCTCTATTCCCCACACACACACATCCATCTCTATTCCTCCCCCACACACACCCTCTCTCTATTCCTCCCACACACACACACCCTCTCTCTATTCCTCCCCACACACACCCTCTCTATTCCTCCCCACACACACACCCCGCTCTCTATTCCTCCCCCACACACCCTTCTCTATTCCTCCCCACACACACCTCTCTCTCTATTCCTCCCCACACACCACTCTCTCTATTCCTCCCCTCACACACACCTCTCTATTCCTCCCCTACACACTCTCTCTATTCCTCCCCACACACACCCTCTCTCTATTCCTCCCCCCACACACTCTCTCTATTCCTCCCCACACACACACCTCTCTCTATTCCTCCCCCACACACACCTATCTCTATTCCTCCCCACACACACCTCTCTATTCCTCCCCCACACACACCCTCTCTATTCCTCCCCCACACACCCCTCTCTATTCCTCCCCAACACACACCCCTCTCTATTCCTCCCACACACACCCCTCTCTCTATTCCTCCTCCACACACACCCTCTCTATTCCTCCCTCACACACACCCTCTCTCTATTCCTCCCCCTAACACACTCCGCTCTCTCTATTCTCCTCCACTCACCTCTCTCTATTCCTCCCCTCCACACACTCTCTCTATTCCTCCCCTCCACACACTCTCTCTATTCCTCCCCCACACACCCTCTCTCTATTCCTCCCCACACACTACTACACTCTCTATTCCTCACCCACACACACACCGTCTCTCTATTCCTCCACTCACACCACTCTCTCTATTCCTCCACACACATCCTCTCTATTCCTCCCCACACACACTCCTCTCTATTCCTCCCTCACACACACCCTCTCTCTATTCCTCCCACACACACCTCTCTATTCCCTCCACACACCCCTCTCTCTATTCCTCCCCACACACCCTACTCTCTATTCCTCCCTCACCTACACTCCTCTATTCCTCCTCACACTCCCCTCTCTATTCCTCCCTACACACCCTCTCTCTATTCCTCCACTCCACACCCTCTCTCTATTCCTCCACTCCACACACACCCTCTCTATTCCTCCACTCCACACACTCTCTCTATTCCTCCCCCACACACCTCTCTATTCCTCCCACTCACACTACCTCTCTATTCCTCCCCTACACACCCTCTCTCTATTCCTCCACTCCCCACACTCTCTCTATTCCTCCACTCCCCCTCTCTCTATTCCTCCACTCCCTACACTCTCTCTCTATTCCTCCCTACTCACTACCCTCCACTCTCTATTCTCTCCTCCACTCCACCCTCTCTCTATTCCTCCCACTCCCCCTCTCTCTATTCCTCCCTCCACTACACTCCTCTCTCTATCTCCTCCACTCCCTAACTCTCTATTCCTCCACTCCCCCTCTCTCTATTCCTCCACACCCACCTCTCTCTATTCCTCCCTCCACACACTCTCTATTCCTCCACTCCCCCTCTCTCTATTCCTCCCCCCACACACACCCTCTCTATTCCTCCCCCACATCCCCTCTCTCTATTCCTCCACACACACACTCCCTCTCTATTCCTCCCTCACACACACTCCCTTCTATTCCTCCCCCACACACACTCTCTCTATTCCTCCCCACACACACTACCCTCTCTATTCCTCCTCCACACTCTCTCTATTCCTCCCCCCCTAACTCTCTCTATTCCTCCACTCCACACTCTCTCTATTCCTCCCCACTACACTCCCTCTCTCTATTCCTCCCTCACACACACCCCTCTCTCTATTCCTCCCCACACACCCTCTCTCTATTCCTCCACACACCCTCTCTCTATTCCTCCACTCCACACACTCTCTCTATTCCTCCCCACTCACACCCCACTCTATTCCTCTCCCCCACACCCCTCTCTCTATTCCTCCCCACACACCCCTCTCTCTATTCCTCCCACTCCACACCCTCTCTATTCCTCCCACACACCCTCTCTCTATCCCCCCACACAACCCTCTCTATTCCCCCACACACACCCTCTCTATTCCTCCCCACACGCAGGTAACAGTAACTGACCTGAGAGGCAGGTGTCTGGCTTGGTAGA
Organism: Oncorhynchus keta; assembly: GCF_023373465.1. Lineage (NCBI taxonomy): Eukaryota > Metazoa > Chordata > Actinopteri > Salmoniformes > Salmonidae > Oncorhynchus > Oncorhynchus keta. The sequence continues at coordinate 211 of NW_026280047.1, read as the reverse complement.
GGTAATAGTAACTGACCTGAGAGGCAGGTGTCTGGCTTGGTAGAGGTAACGATTAACTGACCTGAGAGGCAGGTGTCTGGCTTGGTAGAGGTAACAGTAACTGACCTGAGAGGCAGGTGTCTGGCTTGGTACAGGTAACAGTAACTGACCTGAGAGCGGGTATCTGGCTTAGTACAGGTAAATGACCTGAGAGGTATTGTCTGGCTTAGTA
>NW_026280045.1:0-10072 GCF_023373465.1 Oncorhynchus keta | reverse complement strand
GGGTGTTCTCAACGTAATAGTCTGAGGTGTTCTCAATGTAATAGTCTGAGGTGTTACTCAACGTAATAGTCTGGGGTGTTCTCAAGCGTAATAGTCTTTGAGGTGTTCTCAACGTAATAGTCTTTGAGGTGTTCTCAACGTAATAGTCTGGGGTGTTCTCCAATGTAATAGTCTTTAGGGTGTTCTCAATGTAATAGTCTGGGGTGTTCTCAATGTAATAGTCTGAGGTTTACTCAACGTAATAGTCTTTGAGGTGTTCTCAACGTAATAGTCTTTGAGGTGTTCTCCAACGTAATAGTCTGGGGTGTTCTCAACGTAATAGTCTGAGGTGTTCTCCAACGTAATAGTCTTTGAGGTGTTCTCAACGTAATAGTCTTTGGGGTGTTCTCAACGTAATAGTCTGGGGTGTTCTCAATGTAATAGTCTGAGGTGTTCTCAACGTGATAGTCTGGGGTGTTCTCAACGTAATAGTCTTTGAGGTGTTCTCAACGTAATAGTCTGAGGTGTTCTCAACGTAATAGTCTGAGGGTGTTCTCAACGTAATAGTCTTTGGGGTGTTCTCAGCGTAATAGTCTGAGGTGTTCTCAACGTAATAGTCTTTGAGGTGTTCTCAACGTAATAGTCTGGGGTGTTCTCAACGTAATAGTCTGAGGTGTTCTCAACGTAATAGTCTTTGAGGTGTTCTCAACGTAATAGTCTGAGGTGTTTACTCCAGCGTAATAGTCTGAGGTGTTCTCAATGTAATAGTCTGAGGTGTTCTCAATGTAATAGTCTGAGGTGTTCTCAATGTAATAGTCTGAGGTGTTCTCAATGTAATAGTCTGAGGTGTTCTCAATGTAATAGTCTGAGAGGTGTTCTCAACGTAATAGTCTGGAGGTGTTCTCAATGTAATAGTCTGAGGTGTTCTCAACGTAATAGTCTTTGGGGTGTTCTCAACATAATAGTCTGAGGGTGTTCTCAACGTAATAGTCTGGGGTGTTCTCAACGTAGTAGTCTGGGGTGTTCTCAACGTAATAGTCTGGGGTGTTCTCAGCGTAGTAGTCTGGGGTGTTCTCAACGTAGTAGTCTGGGGTGTACTCCATGTAATAGTCTTTAGGGTGTTCTCAACATAATAGTCTGGGGTGTTCTCAACGTAATAGTCTTTGGGGTGTTCTCAACGTAATAGTCTGGGGGTGTTCTCAACGTAATAGTCTGAGGTGTTCTCAATGTAATAGTCTGAGGTGTTCTCAACGTAATAGTCTTTGGGGTGTTCTCAACATAATAGTCTGAGGTGTTCTCAACGTAATAGTCTGGGGTGTTCTCAACGTAGTAGTCTGGGGTGTTCTCAACGTAGTAGTCTGGGGTGTACTCCATGTAATAGTCTTTAGGGTGTTCTCAACATAATAGTCTGGGGTGTTCTCAATGTAATAGTCTTTGGGGTGTTCTCAACGTAGTAGTCTGAGGTGTTCTCAACGTAATAGTCTTTGGGGTGTTCTCAACGTAATAGTCTGGGGTGTTCTCAACGTAATAGTCTGGGGTGTTCTCAAGGTAATAGTCTGGGGTGTTCTCAACGTAATAGTCTTTGAGGTGTTCTCAACGTAATAGTCTGGGGTATTCTCAACGTAATAGTCTGGGGTGTTCTCAACGTAATAGTCTTTGAGGTGTTCTCAACGTAATAGTCTGGGGTGTTCTCAACGTAATAGTCTTTGAGGTGTTCTCAACGTAATAGTCTGGGGTATTCTCAACGTAATAGTCTGGGGTGTTCTCAACGTAATAGTCTTTGAGGTGTTCTCAACGTAATAGTCTGGGGTGTTCTCAACGTAATAGTCTTTGAGGTGTACTCAACGTAATAGTCTGGGGTGTTCTCAATGTAATAGTCTGAGGTGTACTCAACGTAATAGTCTGAGGTGTTCTCAACATAATAGTCTTTGGGGTGTTCTCAACGTAATAGTCTTTGGGGTGTTCTCAACGTAATAGTCTTTGGGGTGTTCTCAACGTAATAGTCTGGGGTGTTCTCAACGTAATAGTCTTGAGGTGTTCTCAACGTAATAGTCTGGGGTGTTCTCAACGTAATAGTATTTGAGGTGTACTCAACGTAATAGTCTTTGAGGTGTTACTCAACGTAATAGTCTTGGGGTGTTCTCAACGTAATAGTCTTTGAGGTGTTACTCAACGTAATAGTCTTTAGGTGTTCTCAACGTAATAGTCTTTAGGGTGTTCTCAACGTAATAGTCTGAGGTGTTCTCAATGTAATAGTCTTTGAGGTGTTACTCAACGTAATAGTCTTTGAGGTGTTACTCAACGTAATAGTCTTTGAGGTGTTACTCAACGTAGTAGTCTTTGGGGTGTTCTCAACGTAATAGTCTTTAGGGTGTTCTCAACGTAATAGTCTTTGAGGTTTACTCAACGTAATAGTCTTTAGGGTGTTCTCCAATGTAATAGTCTTTGGGGTGTTCTCAACGTAATAGTCTGGGGTGTACTCAATGTAATAGTCTTTGAGGTTTACTCAACGTAATAGTCTTTGAGGTGTTACTCAACGTAATAGTCTTTGAGGTTTACTCAACGTAATAGTCTTTGGGGTGTTCTCAACGTAATAGTCTTTGGGGTGTTCTCAACGTAATAGTCTTTGGGGTGTTACTCAACGTAATAGTCTTTGGGGTGTTCTCAACGTAATAGTCTTTGGGGTGTTCTCAACGTGATAGTCATTGAGGTGTTCTCCAACGTAATGGTCTTTGAGGTTTACTCAACGTAATAGTCTGGGGTGTTCTCAACGTAATAGTCTTTGGGGTGTTCTCAACGTAATAGTCTGGGGTGTTCTCAACGTAATAGTCTGGGGTGTTCTCAACGTAATAGTCTGGGGTGTTCTCAACGTAATAGTCTGGGGTGTTCTCAACGTAATAGTCTTTGAGGTGTTACTCAACGTAATAGTCTGGGGTGTTCTCAACGTAATAGTCTGGGGTGTTCTCAACGTAATAGTCTGGGGTGTTCTCAACGTAATAGTCTTGGGGTGTTCTCAACGTAATAGTCTGAGGTGTTCTCAACGTAATAGTCTGAGGTGTTCTCAATGTAATAGTCTTGAGGTGTTCTCAACGTAATAGTCTGGGGTGTTCTCAACGTAATAGTCTTTGAGGTGTTATAACATAATACATGATAATAATATATGTTCTCAACATAATAGTCTTTGGGGTTTACTCAGTGAGTGCAGCTTCTTGTCTTCCATCATAGGACCTTTGACCTACAATGTCTTATTTATTTTGTAGGTGCCGATAAGTTCCTTGCCAACATTGAGGAGATGATTGGCCACAAGCCCTGCCTGTGGTGGAAGCTCTGTTGGGTCGTGTTCACTCCTCTTATTGTGGCTGTAAGTACTCTCTCTCTCATTCTCTCTTCCTGTCCTTCTCCCTCTCTCTCTATCTCCTCTCTCTCTTCCCCCGTCTCTCTCCCTTCTCTCTTCCATCCTCCCCTCGCTCTCCTTCTCTCTTCCTTCCTCCCTCCTCTCTCTCCTTTTCTCCCTTCCTCTCCCCCTCTCTCTCCTTCTCTCTGTCTTCCTCCCCCCTCTATCTCCTCTCTCTCTTCCCCCTCTCTCCTTCTCTCTCTTCCCCCTCTCTCCTTCTCTCTCTCCCGCCCCTCTCTCTCCTTCTCTCTCCTTTTCCCCCTCTCCTCTCTCCTTCTCTCTCTCCCTCCCCTCTCTCTCCTTCTCTCTCTCTTTCCCCCTCTCTCTCCTTCTCTCTCTCTTCCTCCCACTTCTCTATCTCCTCTCTCTCTTCCCCCTCTCTCCTTCTCTCTCTTCCCCCTCTCTCCTTCTCTCTCTCCCGCCCCCTCTCTCTCCTTCTCTCTCCTTTCCCCCCTCTCCTTCTCTCTCTTCCCCCTCTCTCCTTCTCTCTCTCCTCCCCCTCTCTCTCCTTCTCTCTCCTTTTCCCCCTCTCCTTCTCTCTCTTCCCCCTCTCTCCTTTCTCTCTTCCTCCCCTTCTCTATCTTCCTCTCTCTCTTCCCCCCTCTCTCTCTTCTCTCTCTCCCGCCCCCTCTCTCTCCTTCTCTCTCCTTTTCCCCCCTCTCCTTCTCTCTCTTCACCCCTCTCTCCTTCTCTCTCTCCCCTCCCCCTCTCTCTCCTTCTCTCTCTTCCTCCCCTTCTCTATCTTCCTCCTCTCTCTTCCTCCCGCCTCTCTCCTATGTGTGAGTGTGTGGGTAGAGTCCAGTGAGTGTAGATAGATGTCAGTGCATTTAAAAAAGGGGGTCAATGTAAAATAGTCCAGGTGGCCATTTGATGAACTGTTCAGCAGTCTAATGGCTTGGGGGTAGAAGCTGTTCAGCAGTCTGATGGCTTGGGGTAGAAGCTGTTCAGCAGTCTGATGGCTTGGGGGTAGAAGCTGTTGTCTAATGGCTTGGGGATAGAAGCTGTTCAGCAGTCTAATGGCTTGGGGATAGAAGCTGTTCAGGCAGTCTAATGGCTTGTGGGGTAGAAGTTGTCTCAGCAGTCTTATGGGCTTGGGGGTAGAAGCTGTTCAGCAGTCTGATGGTTTGGGGCAGTAGTTGTTCAGCAGTCTTATGGCTTGGGGTAGAAGCTGTTCAGCAGTCTGATGTGGCTTGGGGGATAGAAGCTGTTCAGCAGTCTAATGGCTTGGGGATAGAAGCTGTTCAGCAGTCTGATGGCTTGTGGGGTAGAAGCTGTTCAGCAGTCTGATGGCTTGGGGGTAGAAGCTGTTCAGCAGTCTTATGGCTTGGGGGTAGAAGCTGTTCAGCAGTCTGATGGCTTGGGGGTAGAAGCTGTTCAGCAGTCTGATGGCTTGGGGGTAGAAGCTGTTCAGCAGTCTGATGGCTTGGGGGTAGAAGCTGTTCAGCAGTCTTATGGCTTGGGGGTAGAAGCTGTTCAGCAGTCTAATGGCTTGTGGGGTAGAAGCTGTTCAGCAGTCTGATGGCTTAGGGGTAGAAGCTGTTCAGCAGTCTAATGGCTTGGGGGTAGAAGCTGTTCAGTCCAATGAGAAGCTGTTCAGCAGTCTGATGGCTTGGGGGTAGAAGCTGTTCAGCAGTCTGATGGCTTTGGGGATAGAAGCTGTTCAGCAGTCTGATGGCTTGGGGGGGTAGAAGCTGTTCAGCAGTCTTATGGCTTGGGGTAGAAGCTGTTCAGCAGTCTTATGCTTGGGGGTAGAAGCTGTCAGCAGTCTAATGGCTTGGGGGTGAAGCTGTTCAGCAGTCTGATGGCTTGGGGGTAGAAGCTGTTCAGCAGTCTGATGGCTTAGGGGTAGAAGCTGTTCAGCAGTCTGATGGCTTGGGGGTAGAAGCTGTTCAGCAGTCTGATGGCTTGGGGTAGAAGCTGTAAGCAGTCTGATGGCTTGGGGGTAGAAGCTGTTCAGCAGTCTAATGGCTTGGGGGTAGAAGCTGTTCAGCAGTCTAATGGCTGTGGGGTAGAAGCTGTTCAGCAGTCTGATGGCTTGGGGTAGAAGCTGTTCAGCAGTCTTATGGCTTGGGGGGTAGAAGCTGTTCAGCAGTCTAATGGCTTGGGGGTAGAAGCTGTTCAGCAGTCTGATGGCTTGGGGATAGAAGCTGTTGGCAGTCTTATGGCTTGGGGGTGAAGCTGTTTAGCAGTCTAACCTGGCTTGTGGGCTCCGGTACCGCTGTTCAGCAGTCTGATGGCTTGCAGAGAGAACCGTCTAGTTTTTTCAGTCTGAGTGGGCGTACCAGATGTTACCAGCAATATGACATGGAGACACTTAGGAGTTCTCAAAGGATAGTAAGCTGTTCAGCAGTTTTAATAAATAGTCGGTAGAACAGCAGCAGTTATGGCATTACAAAGGGGATGGTATTAAATACCAGTCAATGTTCGTTGGAGAACAAAAACTTAATGTATTTGTCATTTTATACGAGACACTGTTCATCCCTACTAATTCAACCACCCTACGAGACTGTTCATCCCTACTAATTCAACCACCCTACGAGACACTGTTCAGCCCTCTTATGGCAACCACCCTACGAGACACTATTCTTCCCTACTAATTCAACCACCCTACGAGACACGATTCATCCCTACTAATTCAACCACCCTACGAGACACTATTCATCCCTACTAATTCAACCACCCTACGAGACACTATTCATCCCTACTAATTCAACCCCCCCTGATTTTAATACTTCCACTTCACCAGAGTTGCCGATTCTGAAGTTGTGTTTGTTGGGTCCTGTGTGTCCAACGCTTCATTCTAACAGAGACACGTGCTGAGATTCCACAGCTCCAGGTCTTTACAGCAGAAAGTGTTGTCTCAGATGTCAGTTAGATCTGGCGGTGGATCCACATATCTATGGACGTGAAGAAGTGATGAATGACGATACTGTGATTTGTGTGTCAGTGGAGAGGATGACGTCACCCTCACTGGAGCCTGTACAGACTAAGAAGGCTGATGAAAGGAGAGAGGACTGATGTAGCTAGCTACCCCTCATACACGGTTGGGTCTGTCTGTCTGTCTGTCTGTCTGTCTGTCTGTCTGTCTGTCTGTCTGTCTGCTTGTCTGTCTGCTTGTCTGTCTGTCTGTCTGTCTGTCTGTCTGTCTGTCTGTCTGTCTGAAGTCTGTCTGTCTGTCTGTCTGTCTGTGCGATGTGAGCCAATTCAGAGAAGGGCGACAGGTATCCTAGTGGTTAACGTGTCGGGGCCGGTAATCAAAAGGCTGCTGGTTCCTGAGCTGACAAGGTGAAAAGTCTGTCGATGTGTCCTTGAGCAGGATCACCCTAATTTACTCCAGGGGTGTAGTACCACTCTGATCTGACCTCTGTGCCCAGAGGGGGAGAGAGATGAGAGGTGAGTAGATTGTGTCCCAACTGTCACACATCGTCCCATGCTGTATAGCAGTGTGGTCACTAGTTAACACAGCCACAAAGTGTTATTAATGGCTAAAACCCACCAATATCTAAAACATCTCTAAATAATAAAATCTAATTTTAAACCTAACCTTAATCACACCGCTAACCTGTTGCCTAACGCTAAATTGTTTTCATAGATTTTTACAATAAAGCTGATACTGACTTTGTTGCTGTGTTATCTAGTGGAAACCGTATAGCAGGAGCACTATTTGGGAAGGTTCAGTCACACACAGTTCCTAAGTGGGTAGAAGCTGTTCAGCAGTCTTATGGCTTAGAGGGTAGAAGCTGTTCAGCAGTCTTATGGCTTGGGGGTGAAGCTGTTCAGCAGTCTTATGGCTTGGGGTAGAAGCTGTTCAGCAGTCTAATGGCTTGGGGGTAGAAGCTGTTCAGCAGTCTGATGGCTTAGGGGTAGAAGCTGTTCAGCAGTCTTATGGCTTAGGGGGTAGAAGCTGTTTCAGCACTCTTATGGCTTAGGGGTAGAAGCTGTTCCAGCAGTTTTATGGCTTGGGGGTAGAAGCTGTTCAGCAGTCTTATGGCTTGGGGGTAGATGCTGTTCAACAGTCTTATGGCTTAGGGAGTAGAAGCTGTTCAGCAGTCTTATTGCTTGGGGGTAGAAGCTGTTCAGCAGTCTTATGGCTTGGGGGTAGAAGCTGTTCAGCAGTCTTATTGCTTAGGGGTGAGAAGCTGTTCAGCAGTCTGATGGCTTGAGGGGTAGAAGCTGTTCAGCAGTCTTATGGCTTGGGGTAGAAGCTGTTCAGCAGTCTAATGGCTTGGGGTAGAAGCTGTTCAGCAGCTCTTATGGCTTGGGGGTAGAAGCTGTTCAGCAGTCTAATGGCTTGGGGGTGGAAGCTGTTCAGCAGTCTTGCACTGCTTAGGGGGTAAAGCTGTTCAGCAGTCTTACTGCTTGGGGTAGAAGCTGTTCAGCATGCTCCTTATGGCTTGGGGCTAGAAGCTGTTCAGCATTCTAATGGCTTAGGGGGTAGAGCTGTTCAGCAGTCTTATGGCTTGAGGGTAGAAGCTGTTCAGCAGTCTTATGGCTTGAGGGGTAGAAGCTGTTCAGCAGTCTTATGGCTTGGGGGTAGAAGCTGTTCAGCAGTCTAATGGCTTGAGGGGTAGAAGCTGTTCCAGCAGTCTGATGGCTTGGGGGTAGAAGCTGTTCAGCAGTCTTATGGCTTGGGGGTAGAAGCTGTTCAGCAGTCTTGTGGCTTGGGGTAGAAGCTGTTCAGCAGTCTTATGGCTTGGGGGTAGAAGCTGTTCAGCAGTCTTATGGCTTGGGGGTAGATGCTGTTCAACAGTCTTATGGCTTGGGGGTAGAAGCTGTTCAGCAGTCTTATTGAGCTTGGGGGTAGAAGCTGTTCAGCAGTCTTATGGCTTAGGGGTAGAAGCTGTTCAGCAGTCTTATGGCTTAGGGGTAGAAGCTGTTCAGCAGTCTGATGGCTTAGGGGTAGAAGCTGTTCAGCAGTCTTATGGCTTGGGGGTAGAAGCTGTTCAGCAGTCTAATGGCTTGGGGGTAGAAGCTGTTCAGCAGTCTTATAGCTTAGGGGTAGAAGCTGTTCAGCAGTCTAATGGCTTGGGGGTAGAAGCATGTTCAGCAGTCTTATTGCTTGGGGGTAGAAGCTGTTCAGCAGTCTTATGGCTTGGGGTAGAAGCTGTTCAGCAGTCTTATGGCTTGGAGAGTAGAAGCTGTTCAGCAGTCTTATGGCTTGGGGGTAGAAGCTGTTCAGCAGTCTTATGGCTTGGGGGTAGAAGCTGTTCAGCAGTCTAATGGCTTGAGGTAGAAGCATTTCAGCAGTCTTAATTGCTTGGGGGTAGAAGCTGTTCAGCAGTCTTATGGCTTGGGGGTAGAAGCTGTTCAGCAGTCTTATGGCTTAGGGGTAGAAGCTGTTCAGCAGTCTGATGGCTTGGGGTAGAAGCTGTTCAGCAGTCTGATGGCTTGAGGGGTAGAAGCTGTTCAGCAGTCTGATGGTTGGGGGATAGAAGCTGTTCAGCAGTCTGATGGCTTGGGGCTAGAAGCTGTTCAGCAGTCTGATGGCTTAGGGGTAGAAGCTGTTCAGCAGTCTGATGGCTTAGGGGTAGAAGCTGTTCAGCAGTCTGATGGCTTGGGGTAGAAGCTGTTCAGCAGTCTTATGGCTTGAGGGTAGATGCTGTTCAGCAGTCTTATGGCTTGGGGGTAGAAGCTGTTCAGCAGTCTTATGTGCTTAGGGGGTAGAAGCTGTTCAGCAGTCTTATTGCTTGGGGGTGGCTTGTTCAGCAGTCTTATGGCTTGAGGGTAGAAGCTGTTCAGCAGTCTTATTGCTTGGGGGTAGAAGCTGTTCAGCAGTCTGATGGCTTGAGGGTAGAAGCTGTTCAGCAGTCTTATGGCTTGGGGGTAGAAGCTGTTCAGCAGTCTAATGGCTTGGGGTAGAAGCTGTTCAGCAGTCTTATGGCTTGAGGGTAGAAGCTGTTCAGCAGTCTTATGGCTTGGGGGTAGAAGCTGTTCAGCAGTCTAATGGCTTGGGGGTAGAAGCTGTTCAGCAGTCTAATGGCTTGGGGGTAGAAGCATTTCAGCAGTCTTATTGCTTGGGGTAGAAGCTGTTCAGCAGTCTGATGGCTTGGGGGTAGAAGCTGTTCAGCAGTCTTATGGCTTGGGGGTAGAAGCTGTTCAGCAGTCTTATGGCTTGGGGGTAGAAGCTGTTCAGCAGTCTGATGGCTTAGGGGTAGAAGCTGTTCAGCAGTCTGATGGCTTAGGGGTAGAAGCTGTTCAGCAGTCTGATGGCTTGGGGGTAGAAGCTGTTCAGCAGTCTGATGGCTTGGGGGAGAAGCTGTTCAGCAGTCTGATGGCTTGGGGGGTAGAAGCTGTTCAGCAGTCTAATGGCTTGGGGGTAGAAGCTGTTCAGCAGTCTTAATGGCTTAGGGGTAGAAGCTGTTCAGCAGTCTGATGGCTTGGGGGTAGAAGCTGTTCAGCAGTCTTATGGCTTAGGGGTAGAAGCTGTTCAGCAGTCTTATGGCTTAGGGGTAGAAGCTGTTCAGCAGATCTGATGGCTTGGGGGTAGAAGCTGTTCAGCAGTCTAATGGCTTGGGGGTAGAAGCTGTTCAGCAGTCTGATGGCTTGGGGGTAGAAGCTGTTCAGCAGTCTGATGGCTTGGGGGTAGAAGCTGTTCAGCAGTCTGATGGCTAGGGGAGAAGCTGTTCAGCAGTCTGATGGCTTGGGGGTAGAAGCTGTTCAGCAGTCTAATGGCTTGGGGGTAGAAGCTGTTCAGCAGTC
>NW_026280043.1:0-4379 GCF_023373465.1 Oncorhynchus keta | reverse complement strand
CTCAATGAATACCAACTCCTATTGTCCATGTTTCCTCCAGTCCTCAATGAATACCAACTCTATTGTCCATGTTTCCTCTTAGTCCTCCATGAATACCAACTCTCTATTGTCCATGTTTCCTCTCAGTCCTCAATGAATACCAACTCTATTGTCCATGTTTCCTCTTAGTCCTCAATGAATACCAACTCTCTATTGTCCATGTTTCCTCCAGTCCTCAATGAATACCAACTCTATTGTCCATGTTTCCTCTTAGTCCTCAATGAATACCAACTCTCTATTGTCCATGTTTCCTCCAGTCCTCAATGAATACCAACTCTATTATCCATGTTTCCTCTAGTCCTCAATGAATACCAACTCTATTGTCCATGTTTCCTCCAGTCCTCAATGAATACCAACTCTATTGTCCATGTTTCCTCCAGTCCTCAATGAATACCAACTCTATTGTCCATGTTTCCTCCAGTCCTCAATGAATACCAACTCTATTGTCCATGTTTCCTCCAGTCCTCAATGAATACCAACTCTATTGTCCATGTTTCCTCCAGTCCTCAATGAATACCAACTCTATTGTCCATGTTTCCTCCAGTCCTCAACGAATACCAACTCTATTGTCCATGTTTCCCCATTCATTCGACAACCAGAGTGCTAAGTAGCTTGTCAACAGTATTGGGCCCTGCCAGTCTAGTGTTTCTAAAGTACCACAACAGAACAGCAGCCCAGGGGCCCTGCCAGTCTAGTGTTTCTAAAGTACCACAACAGAACAGCAGTCCAGGGGCCCTACCAGTCTTTCTAAAAGTACCACAACAGAACAGCAGCCCAGGGGCCCTGCCAGTCTTTCTAAAAGTACCACAACAGAACAGCAGCCCAGGGGCCCTGCCAGTCTTTCTAAAAGTACCACAACAGAACAGCAGCCCAGGGGCCCAGCCAGTCTTTCTAAAAGTACCACAACAGAACAGCAGCCCAGGGGCCCAGCCAGTCTAGTGTTTCTAAAGTACCACAACAGAACAGCAGGGGCCCAGCCAGTCTTTCTAAAAGTACCACAACAGAACAGCAGGGGCCCAGCCAGTCTTTCTAAAAGTACCACAACAGAACAGCAGGGGACCCTGCCAGTCTTTCTAAAAGTACCACAACAGAACAGCAGTCCAGGGCCCTGCCAGTCTATCTAAAAGTACCACAACAGAACAGCAGGGGCCCAGCCAGTCTATCTAAAAGGCCTCAGTCATTGATGACATTCTCCACTCCAGTCCTTTTTGGAGGCTATAGGGAGAAAATCATTTCCCATAAGACCCTGAGGACTGGCCATCTGGCACAGATAGTAAACATGGCTGTGTCCCAAACAGCATCCTATTCACTATATCAAATGCATTACCCTTTGGGCCCTGGTCAAAAAGTAGTGCACTATATTACAGAATAGGGTGCCCTTGGGGAGAGCAGTACCATGTTCTAAACTATAGTCATGTGAGGTGGTCACAGTGTGTTCTGGGACAGTCTGTGTGTGTGTGTGTGTGTGTGTGTGTGTGTGTGTGTGTGTGCGTGTGTGTGCATACGTGAGTTCTAGGGGCAGAGTAGTGTGTGTGTGCGTGTGTGTGTGTTCAGAACCAATTGACTGAACAGGAAACTATGTAGACTACTCAGTCATACCACTATGTAGACTACTCAGTCATATTACTATGGTATGTATGGTCACTATGTAGACTACTCAGTCATATTACTATGGGATGTGTGGTCACTATGTAGACTACTCAGTCATATTACTATGGTATGTATGGTCACTATGTAGACTACTCAGTCATATCACTATGTAGACTACTCAGTCATACCACTATGTAGACTACTCAGTCATATTACTTATGTAGACTACCCAGTCATATTACTATGGTATGTATGGTCACTATGTAGACTACTCAGTCATATCACTATGGATATGTATGGTCACTATGTAGACTACTCAGTCATATCACTATGGTACGTATGTCACTATGTAGACTACTCAGTCATATCACTATGTAGACTACTCAGTCATATTACTATGGTATGTATGGTCACTATGTAGACTACTCAGTCATATTACTATGTAGACTACCCAGTCATATTACTATGGTATGTATGGTCACTATGTAGACTACTCAGTCACTATGTAGACTACTCAGTCATATTACTATAGGTATGTATGGTCACTATGTATCGGTCATATCACTATGTAGACTACTCAGTCATACCACTATGTAGACTACTCAGTCATATTACTATGTAGACTACCCAGTCATATTACTATGGTATGTATGGTCACTATGTAGACTACTCAGTCATACCACTATGTAGACTACTCAGTCATACCACTATGTAGACTACTCAGTCATATCACTATGTAGACTACTCAGTCATACCACTATGTAGACTACTCAGTCATACCACTATGTAGACTACTCAGTCATATCACTATGTAGACTACTCAGTCATATTACTATGTAGACTACTCAGTCATATTACTATGGTATGTATGGTCACTATGTAGACTACTCAGTCATATTACTATGGTATGTATGGTCACTATGTAGACTACTCAGTCATACCACTATGTAGACTACTCAGTCATATCACTATGTAGACTACTCAGTCATACCACTATGTAGACTACTCAGTCATATTACTATGGTATGTATGGTCACTATGTAGACTACTCAGTCATATTACTATGGTATGTATGGTCACTATGTAGACTACTCAGTCATATCACTATGTAGACTACTCAGTCATATCACTATGTAGACTACTCAGTCACTATGTAGACTACTCAGTCATATTACTATGGGATGTATGGTCACTATGTAGACTACTCAGTCATATTACTATGGTATGTATGGTCACTATGTAGCTACTCAGTCATACCACTATGTAGACTACTCAGTCATATTACTATGGTATGTATGGTCACTATGTAGACTACTCAGTCATATCACTATGTAGACTACTCAGTCATATTACTATGGTATGTATGGTCACTATGTAGACTACTCAGTCATATTACTATGTAGACTACTCAGTCATACCACTATGTAGACTACTCAGTCATACCACTATGTAGACTACTCAGTCATATTACTATGGTATGTATGGTCACTATGTAGACTACTCAGTCATATCACTATGTAGACTACTCAGTCATATTACTATGGTATGTATGGTCACTATGTAGACTACTCAGTCATATTACTATGTAGACTACTCAGTCATATTACTATGGTATGTATGGTCACTATGTAGACTACTCAGTCATACCACTATGGTATGTATGGTCACTATGTAGACTACTCAGTCATATTATTATGTAGACTACTCAGTCATATTACTATGGTATGTATGGTCACTATGTAGACTACTCAGTCATACCACTATGTAGACAACTCAGTCATATTACTATGGTATGTATGGTCACTATGTAGACTACTCAGTCATATCACTATGGTATGTATGGTCACTATGTAGACTACTCAGTCATATTACTATGGTATGTATGGTCACTATGTAGACTACTCAGTCATACCACTATGTAGACTACTCAGTCATATCACTATGTAGACTACTCAGTCATACCACTATGTAGACTACTCAGTCATATTACTATGGTATGTATGGTCACTATGTAGACTACTCAGTCATATTACTATGGTATGTATGGTCACTATGTAGACTACTCAGTCATATCACTATGTAGACTACTCAGTCATATTACTATGGTATGTATGGTCACTATGTAGACTACTCAGTCATACCACATGGATGTATGTCACTATGACTACTCAGTCATATTACTATGGTATGTATGGTCACTATGTAGACTACTCAATCACACGTTATGGTATGTATGGTCACTATGTAGACTACTCAGTCATATCACTATGGTATGTATGGTCACTATGTAGACTACCCAGTCATATTACTATGGTATGTATGGTCACCATGTAGACTACTCAGTCATATTACTATGGTATGTATGGTCACTATGTAGACTACTCAGTCATACCACTATGTAGACTACTCAGTCATATTACTATGGTATGTATGGTCACTATGTAGACTACTCAGTCATATCAATACTATGTAGATACTCAGTATGGTCACTATGTAGACTACTCAGTCATATTACTATGGTATGTATGGTCACTATGTAGACTACATCAGTACACTAGTATACCACTATGTAGACTACTTCAGTCATATTACTATGGTATGTATGGTCACTATGTAGACTACTCAGTCATACCACTATGTAGACTACTCAGTCATATCACTATGTAGACATCAGTCATACCACTATGTAGACTACTCAGTCATATTATTTATGGTATGTATGGGTCACTATGTAGACTACTCAGTCATAT